>NW_003852429.1:1828014-1853010 GCF_000181295.1 Otolemur garnettii | reverse complement strand
ATTAATAATAATAATCCTTTTCTTCTGCTATGTACTTGTCATAAGCTAGATGATTCATTAACTTCCTCTGGAAAATTAATTAACTTGATTGCCCAACCCATGGTGTGGATATTCTTACTAGCATAAGAATAATGATTGTTATTATCATTCCTATTTTACAGATGGCCAAGTTCAAATAGTGCATATATTAGTGATTTTCCTAAGGACAGAAAGTGACAGAGCCTGGATTTGAGCCCAAGATATTTGGTGCCAGAACCTGGGATCTGCATCATTATGGTATAATATCTCTTCTTTTTTTTTTTTCTTTTGAGACAGAGTCTCAAGCTGTCACCCCAGGTAGAGTACTGTGGCATCACAGCTCACAGCAACCTCAGACTCTTGGGCTTAAGCAATTCTCTTGTCTCAGCCTCCCAAGTAGCTGGGACTACAGGCACCGCCACAACGCCCAACTATTTTTTTTTTTTTGGTTGTAGTTGTCATTGTTGTTTGGCAGGCCTGGGCTGGGTTCAAATCCACCAGCTCCAGTGTATGTGGCCGGCGTCCTACCCACTGACCTATGGGCACTGCCATAATAACTCTTCTTCAATAGGCTGGCACTCTATTTAAACAAGTTGACAATGGACCATTAGAGATAGACTGAAGTAAAAAACAAACAAAATAAAATAGAATTTTATCTAATTGAACAAAGTACAAAGATTTCACTGTTAATTTAGCATCTTAGTATTAAGATATCATGTGGTATAGTCCAAATTAGTGTCTGAAATTATTCTCTTTTTTGAAAAATCAATGTTATTAATATGGAAAAAGTAAAGAAAAAACTCAGCAACTCAGCTGAAAATTTTGTATTATTTATAATTATAAAGTAGAAAAATGCATACTAACTTCTGGGAAAGAAAGATATCATTTAAGACCTTTATCACCACAACATTCTTGCTCTTCTACTAGGTCCCATCCCCCACCCCCACCAAAACATCTGTGCCAGAAGATGATACATGTCAGGAAAATGTGCTAAGATGAAGTCAGAACGAGTGAGTGGGGGAAGTTCCGTTCAGGAAAACGGTTTAAGATTTAGGGAATGTCGCTGGTGATGGTCCATTAATTCCAAAAGGTATGGTGGAAGACTTAGGCAGGCAGGGAGAGGTGACTGGGTGAGACTGTCACTGCAATGGTGCTGAGGTTTATGTCAACCTCTTTCTCAGCAAACACAATGGCTTCTTCTCAAGGCTGGCTCTCTCCTCCTTACTCGAGCCTCCAAACCCAGTGGCACAGACTCTTTTACATCCTGTGTTATTGAAAATTTGGCTTCTGTCACTCATTCCTCTATATCCTAGGCCAGACTGTTCAAAGCCCTACTTCTTGTTCCATATCACCTTCCTCAAAATAGGGCACAACTTTCAAAATATCAAACAAAATTCCAAAATGATAAGTCCCATATTTACATATGTAGGTCAGTAATTCTCAAAGTTTTTGATCTTTGGGCCCTTTACACTCTTAAAAACCTCTTGAGAAACCTTTAGTTTTTGTTGGGGTAGGCAGGCTACATTTATATATTACTTTAAATACATATAAATAGATTAATTTATATTATTTAAAAAATAAAAACTAGTAATCATTTCAAAACATTTATTTTAGACCAGGCACAGTCTGAATCACGCCTATAATCCTAGCACTCTGGAAGGCCGAGGCTGGTGGATCACCTGAGCTCAGGAGTTTGAGACCAGCCTGAACAACAGGGAGACCCTGTTTCTGAAAATAGCCAAGCATTATGACGGGGACCCGTAGTCCCAGCTACTTGGGAGGTCATGGCGAGAGAATCACTTGAGCCCAAGAGTTTGAGGTTGCTATGAGCTATGACACCTCAGCACTGTACTGAGAGTGACAGAGTGAGACTCTGTCTCAAAAATAATAATAATAATTTAATGTATTGAGATAATCTGAACAATAGTTACATTCAATTACTTATTTTGTATAACATTACTATATTTTCCAAAACAAAAAGTGTACTATGAAGAGACTAATTGTTTTCTAGAATTGTAAATTTCATAGTGTCTGGCTTAATAGGAAAGAACTGGATTCTCCTGTTTCTGAATTCCATCTGTCACAGTGTGTTGTTTGGTTAAGGTATGTGAAGAAAATCCAGCATCATGCAGATAGGCACCTGGCACAGGCAAGGGGCATTTAGTAGCCTATTCAGATCATTGTTAACACTCTTCTTTGAAATTGCATCCAAGTGTGACAAGAGGTTGTTTCTTCAAGTTAGGGGCAATGTGGAATCTAAATGCATACCAATGAACTTTCTATAATCTGTTTATCCAGATTCATTGTTCAATTTATTACTAGCAATGGTTCTGTGATCCATGCAACATGTAACTCATACATTGACATTTGAAAATGTCGTTCATAGATTATGCAGATTTGGCCAATGCTGGCACATTCCATCACTTTTTAAAATATTAAAAAACCTCTCTAGGTCATGGAGATGGATATAAGTTTTCAAAATCCCTTCAGCAAGTTCTTTCCCTTAAAATTACAATCACATTTTGTTGAATCTTAAGAAAATGTTTCCTAAATATCCAAGTCTGAATCACCATAGCCAGCCTGCCTGCCTATCATTTTGTTCAAGAAAGAAATGATCAGGAAAAAAAAGTGGCTAGTTCAGCTTGCAACTCAACAGCCAGAGTGCCTTTTCTTCAGACAGCCATCAGACTTCAGGATGGCTGAAGGATGCCCAAGACTTGCTTCATGTAGTCTTCTCATTTCATTGCATAGAATGTGAAAAATATGTACAATTGAGAGTTGATATTTAACAAAATTAATAATGTTTACTGTTTTGTCAGGACATTATTAAATGCAGCAGCTTTTTTAAAATGTGACCTGTAATCACATATAGTGATTACTAGTATAGTTTAATGCCAACAACTTAATTTATGCTACAGCCCCAGCAATTCTGCTCATCATTGCTTTTGCACTATTAGTACAAATTCCAAAACATTAAAAGGTAAATCATGACTTCCCAGTATTATGAGAATAGTTTTGACCTCACAGATACCCTGAAAAGGTGTCTGGAACCACCCATGTAATTTTGGGAATTGCTGCTAGAGTGAACATTTCTTTTTTCTTTCTTTTTTTTTTTTTTTCAAAGAGTCTCACTATGTTGCCCTTGGTAGAGTGCTGTCTTGTCACAGCTCACAACAACCTCAAACTCTTGGGCTCAAGCAATTCTCTTGCCTCAGCCTCCCAAGCAGCTGGGACTACAGGTGCCTGCCACAATGCCTGGCTATTTTTTGTTATAGTTGTCATTGTTGTTTAGCTAGCCCAGGCTGGGTTCAAACCCGTTGCTCTTGGTGTATGTGGCTAGTGCCATAACCACTGTGCTATGGGTACCAAGCCTAAAGTGAACATTTCTTACCTGAAGTCCAGCTGTTTCTTCACTGCATAACTTACCAAGCTGGATTACTTTTGCCAATTATACCCCTCAATTGTTTCAGAATCTTTCCATCTTTCTTATATTAGGATCAACCTAACCATCTAGACTCAAGGTCTTAGAAACTTTTATTAACTGTCTTTAGCTAAAATCTGTTTTAATCTTTCTTATCATCAATATTGTGTTAAAATTGAGCTTACCCACCCTGGATTACTAACAGAGATCCACTGGCTCTTCAGCCCCTTTCCTTCACTACAATACTGTGCATTCTAAATATTTTCATACTTCTTTTTACTTATTTATTTAAATGCAATGTTCACTCCAGGACCAAGTCCAAACTCCATAGATCTGAGTAAATCAACAGAATTTTAATCATAATACAGGGTCTCCAAGGGCAGTGCTTGTGGCTGGGTGGTGTCTGTGGCTCAAAGAGTAGGGCGCTGGCCCCATATGCAGGAGGTAGCGGGTTCAAGCCCAGCCCCGGCCAAAAACTGCAAAAAAAAATATATATAGGGTCTCCAAAACGCACCTAAGTGGATAGCCAAGTGTTCAAAAAGCCATTTTAATAAGTAGCACACGGCATTCTCACTTAAGACCAAGACTTACAGCTCCTGTAACTACGTAATGAACTAACCTCAATCTTTTCTTTTGAAGTAAGCTCTAGATAATCCACAAATGTGCAAAAGAAAGTAGTCTTGAGTTAAAACTCTACAGTAACAAATAATGAGATAAAAGCAGTAACAAGTCTCCCACCAAGGAAAAGCCCAGGACCAGTGTCTTTTCTGCTGAATTCTACCAAACTTTTGAAGAACTGGTACCAATCCTACACAAATCATTCTAAAACATTAAGGAGGAGGAAATAAACCCAGTTTCACTCTATGAGGCCTGATCACCCTGATACCAAAGCACACAAAGGCACAGCAAAAAAGAAAAAGACGCAGGCTAAGGTTTCTCATGAACACAGATGCAAAAATCCTCAACAAAATATTAGAAACTGAATTCAACAATACAACTTTTGACATCCCAATAACTAGCATAGTTACTGTCCTCTGTCATCATATTTAGTTATTTTTTTTTAATTATGGCAAATCACTGTAAACCATGGATTATATTTGTTATTCTAAGAATGGTTATTAAATTATGCATTCTTCTCTATGCTGGAAGATTTTGGTGGATTTTGTTTCCTAAATAACATTATATTACTGTACATCACATTTTATTTCTTTTTCATCTCCAAGTTTTTGGGAAATTTGCCTATAGTATAGTGTTAAAAATGCATCTGGTTTTTTCTATTAGCTTTCCTGAATAGCTAAGAAATTTCATTGTAAAACACAATAATATTTATACGAATACATACTAACGTGTAATACTGCGGAATTCTAGCTACCTTACACACGAATATAAGGAAACAACAAAAAAAAAGGTTTTAATTCCACTCTGGGATTTAGATTAGATTGTAGAGCCTCCTACTCATGGTCCTATAGCCCCACCGGATCATACTGCTAAGTGTAATGTCTGAGTGATGCCTACACTTCCAGGTCAGCAGATAGAGAAAGAAAGGAATTGGAAGTATTCACTCTAAAGTTACAGACAGTTTAATAAAAATATTGTTTCTACTTTGACAAGAGAAAAACTTCCTCAGAAGGTAGGCAATCTTTTAGACTATTACATTCTTTCCAAATAACAGGAGAAAAAAAAATTGCAATACTTTCTGATAACCGAAATGGTCTGTAAAGCACAAAATCAATCAGACCCAGAACAGTCTGTTTTACTGCAACATCCATCCCCGCTTCCGCAGCTGTAATCAGAAAAGACTCCAGCAGTCGCACAGGCAAGAGCAGAAGGAATATGTGGTTTCGATATGGGATGCAAGCAGCCCTTTTGAAGTGCTCTAGAAATATAAAATTTTAAAAACAAAAGTATGTCCAATGATGTGATTTTTTGGAATATAAATTTGAAATAATTGTGATTGCAATATGGGCTTTCCTTATGAACTACAGATTCAAAATGATCCTGTTCTTATTCAAGAGTTTTAAAAGAGTAAAAAGCTTTAATGCTGCAATTTCGCACAACAAGGTCAAAGAGTTTGAATGATCAGTATATTAGGAATGAAAAATAATTGAACAAATGAACTAATTCATCTCCCAGATGCCTCCAAAGAAATATCAGTTTTGATGCATGTGCAACACAGTCAAAACACAGTGACCATACAGCTAATGCACCAAATTCTACAAAACTAAAGCTGAAACCTATTTCTGTTCTTTTTTGAAAATTTCTTTTCTGGGAAATTGTATTCGCTTCTGTGTGGAGGTGTGCTTATATATTTGAAAATCATTAAAAAGTGAAAAGTATCATTTAGGAATATACTTGTCAATGTTGAGATTTAATAAAAGGGCTGAATCATAATCCCCCTATATGTAATCCTATACAGGATACCCATTTTCTATAATTTGGAAGAATTATCCACGATGCTGCTTACTCCACTATGACCAGAATTATTTATTTCAGCAGCTTTCCCCATTTTTTCGTGTTGTAACCCACACTTGTTACTGCTGCTCCTCAGTCTGCTTTCCTATTTTGAATCCCCTACAACATGAACATGCAAGCTGTTCCCTGCTCACACACAGTGAAATGTTTTAGACAAACATACAGACTGTTCACTTGGTTCTATCAACAGCCTTAAAAAGTAGTGGTTCCTGTTTAATGAAGTCCCATTTATTTATTTTTGTTGTTGTTGCAGTTGCCACAGAAGAATGCTTCATTAAATCTTTCCCCAGGCCGATATGTTCAAGTGTTTTCCCCTTACTTTCTTTGAGGATTTTCATTTTTTCATGCCTTAGATTTAAATCTTTTATCCACTTTGAATCAATTTTTGTGAGTGGCGCCAGATGCAGGTCTGGTTTCAGTCTTTCTCATGTGGTTATCCAGTTCTCCCAGCACCATTTGTTGAATAGGGATTCTTTTCCCCAGTGCATGTTCTTGTTTGGTTTATCAAAGATCAGGAGGCTGTGGTCCATGCACACCATGGAATACTATTCGTCCATAAAAAAGATGATGACTTCACATCTTTTATAATATCCTGGATGAAGCTGAAACACATTCTTCTTGGTAAAGTACCATAAGAATGGAAAAGCTAACATCCAATGGACTCAATAGTCATATGAGGCCAATAGGCAATCCAATGCATGCCCAAATAGGAGAAAAACTCATTTCCATTCCAGTTGGGGGGTACTGAAAGAGGGGGAGAGGGTTGGGGAGCTCTCACTGAATGGGCACAGGGTAGGGGGTTGGCACCCTTTAGTGTGGGGGACAGAACCACAAGATGAACTCTACCCAACAAAATCATATATTTTGACCTGGTTGCTTGTGCCTTCACCTTCACTGGAAATAAATTTTCTTAAAATAAAAAGGAGTGGTCCCTGTACCTACCCTACCTAAAACGTATGAGAAGGTTAAAGATAAGCCCATTTTTTGCTCTAGCTAGAATGAATAATCGCTTCTTACAAAACCACTCTCCAGATGAAACTTAAAGGTAGCTCAGTAGTTTAATAAAGTCACATATTCTCTCACATATAATTTCTTGCAGTGTTTCCAAAAGCTTCAACCCAGTTAAGAAAATCCTTAGTTATCCTCAAAGCATGAAGCCTGTTTTACTGTTCCAGAATGATTAAATTATTCAGACATTCAGATCTATTGTGCATGAGGGAAGAAATGAAAGAAAACCCTTGGTAAAATTTTACCAATAGTATTTTAGCAAACATTTTGTATAACTTCATCTAATTAAGCTACTCTAAGTTGCACCCAGGGTGCCATATAGTTTTCAAGCTAATTTTAAACTAATTTTTTCATTATGTTTATAAATACATTTATAAAATACATCACTGCAGTGTGATCATTAAAATAGCTTAAGTCTCCTGTACTTATAGAAAAGTTTCCTTAAATTCTAATATGCATGAGTTACTTTAGGATTCTGATTCACATTAAGATTGTAGTCCCTCCCTGCCAGGCCATGGGTCACAGACCAGTACCAGGCCATGTAGCAGCAAGAGTGTGAGTGAAGTCTCTGTATTTACAGGCACCCCACCCCCTCACTCGCATCAGCATCTGAGCTCCACCTTCTGTCACACGAGCAGCAGCCGCATAAGATTCTCTAGGAGCATGAATCATACTGCAAAGGGCACGCGTGAGGATCTAGTTGCAGCTCCCTGATGAGAATCTAATGCCTGATGATCTGAGGTGGTGATGCTGGTGATGGGGAGAAGCCGCAAATACAGATTATCATTAGCAAAGAGGTCTGATGGCACAGAGACAATGATAAATCAATTGCGTGCAGACTCATATTAAAACCATCTCCACCAGCCACCAATCCCCCAATATATGGAAAAATGTCTCCACAAAACTGCTCCCTGGTGCCAAAAAAGTCTAGGGACCACTGTATCAAGACACTTGCACTCAGTAGGGATCCTGGTGGGATTCAGAAATCTCCATTGTTGGTAAGCACTGGAAAACCTGCCCCAGACATTTCTAAAGGTCTAAGCATCCTGGAACGAGACACACAGTGGGTGAGACATAACCTATTTGTCCACTCTCATCTCCTCCACACCCTCCCCTCCCCTGCTGCCCCCCCATATGTCCCCTTGTTCTTCCACCACAGCATAGACAGACGCACGGCTGCTGATCCAATCACAGAAGCATGATGCAGCTTTGCCCTTCCTGCCCTCCCACATGCCTTTTCTTCTGTGTTTTTCTACCTGGAACACTGACCCTCAGCCTGAGAGCAAATGCTGTATTGAGCCAGGACTTTGTCTAACCTGGTCAGGCTGTTAGTTGTAGTTCATACTTCTGTGCACACATCATTTTATGCACCATCGATATTGCATATTTTATGAATATTTGCTAATATTCCTAAATGCCTGACCAGATCTACCTTCTGTGAGACCAAGGATCTTACTTTATTCATCATGCACTTCCTCAGGGCATGAAACCAAAAACAGAAAAGGTAGGTAATAATTGTTTTTTGAGCCAAAAATTGAACATTACTACGGTAGTTCCTTTTAAAAGAAATCCAACCACTCTAAATTCTTAGTATGTATTTAATGCCATATATCTGAAGTCAGAATCATACAGAATTGTCATCAATCTGTCAAAGATATATATCAGGGTCTCTCTATTAAGTCACTGTGTTTACCAAAAATTCAATTATGTTTAACTTACTTAAAGAGATATCTTGTCTTTTATTCCATTTTCATCTCCCATATGCCCAATAGTTTTTTTTCCTACTTTATTTTTTAATATAACATAAAAATCATGCTTGAGAAAAAGGATGATAGCAAATGTCTACATGATTCACTATTCAAATGTTCACAGCTATTAAATTTGGTAAAAACACCATGATGATCTCTGGTTGTGAAAGGAAAGGTCTCTTGCACTAGAAAAGATGAAAAAAAAGTGTTGAAAGAAGGTTAGAAAATTTTCTACGTGAAAAATGAATAGGAATTTGGGGTGGCCCCTGCCTGCTCCATTTTGGAAACACGAGCAGAGAGAGCATAACTCTGGTGAAAGGGCAGAAGTTGAAGAGGATAATGAAAGGACTTTGTATCGTCACTGACAGAAACGATTTTTAAATGTCTAGAAACAGATGCTCGGTTGTGTGCTGCCATTAACTCCACTGTCTCCAAATGTTCAGGAAAGCTCTTAGACACAGCAATAGTGAGGGAGTGGTATGCTGGGAGAGCTGAAGGACAAAGCATTGATTTCCCTAATCTAGCAACATGGGGGTAAAGAAAGGGCAGCATGTTCCAGAAGGAGGACGGCAAGCAAGGTCAGTCAAGACGCCAGCAGGAGTTTGAGTCTGGAGTCAGAAGTCGTAAGATGAACACACATTCTGTGGAAATCTTTAAAATGAGGTGCAAAAGCACTAAGCTTATTATAGTAAATATATAAGGATTGGACATATTTCAGTCAGATATTAAAAAAAGTGTAAGCCCACTACACTAACGCCCCAGTAATCGCAGACCTGCCTACTGGTGTAGTGATGTAGAACCCACAATGTACATTCCAGACCCCTCGCCTTGTTTCCAGGTCTGGCTTTGCCACCTATCGCCTTGACTTTGGGCAAGTTATTTCACTTTTCTGTTTCCCTGCTTCTCTTTTTATAAAATAGCAGTAGTAACAGTATCTACCTCGTAGGGTCAATATTAGGATTAAGTCCGTTAATCTTTTCAAAGGCCATTGAACAATGCCTTTAAGACAGTATGCTGGTTATTCTTAATAAAAGATTTGAAAAGTTCTCATTGCAACTCTCATCTCTAGCAGATTTTCTTCCCCAAATCATGTAGATAAATCACATTTATACTAGTAGAATAATATAATCACAGGCTGATGAAATTATTCTTTAGAGACTTACATATAAAATCTGCGGAATAAAATGTTATGATTGTATCAGTTAATATGAAGTGCTTTTATTGCTTCGTAAAGTAGTCCTAACACTCTGTCTCATGGTTGGTTGGAAGACATATGTAAAAATCAGATTATAAACTCTAGTACAGAAAAAAAGTCCAACGTGTTTCTTTGGGGCCTGCCAGGAAAGATGTAGAAGGGTGGACTCGTCACGTAATGGCCTCCCCAGAACCCGAAACAAAGCCGCCCATGGCAGGTGCTTCACCCATGTTGGTCGGGCTGATCTGCTCTGTCCTCTGATCCCCTTCCCCATGGCTGCCGGTGCGAGGTAGCCCACAGGAAGGCAAAGCACAAATTTGAGTGTAATCTCTCAAAGCAGATGAGTTGGGAAGGGGTACCTTGTTATGCAAATATTTTAATATTTTATTTTCTTCCCCCCAAAAGAATTTAGCGAAATGAGAAAAAGAAGAAAATTTAAAAATTATCTGACTTCTTTTAACACATTTCAATTTAGTATAACATTGCTTTTAATTGGCTATGGAAAGGTAGCATAATATTTTTGTTGCTTAGAATGTACAGAAGTCCTTCTTGATTCCCTTCCTCTATGCTGGTAGACAAAGACAACTTCGCCTCTAATACCTTCCTTTTTGGTAAACCACCATCCTCCCCTTTCCTCCAGCTCTCTCCTACATCCTCTCAAGTGTCACCGCTTCTAAAATTCCTCCCTCTCGCTGTGTTAAATGCTTGGTTTCTGTGCTGCCTTGACATTCTCTAACACTTGATTTTAGCATCTTCGTTTTACCCATCTTTTCATTTCTCTCTTTCTCCCCACTGAGCCATGAACAAAAAGAAAAACTGTGCTGAGTTGAAGTCATCTGAAACATCCAGCATCTTCCTGGGTGTTTAACACACATGAAGAAATACTTTGGGAAAAATCTGCTAAACTAATGATTAAGCCAAGTAAAGATTACTTTTTAAACTTTTTTTAAAAGGAAAATATGCTCTCTTTGGTTAAGAACTGTATGTTGCTTCTCTAAACATGGGATCCCTCAGGTCTCAAGACCATTCCCATCACTTAGCCTAACAATGAAGCATACTACTGAAGTTTACTGGGAACTTTTAGACGTGAAACTGGCAGATGTGAAAAATAAGCTAAATCAAAAAAAAAACAAACAAACAAAAAACAAAAATCCTGAGGTTTACATTCCTTTTATCAACAAAGGCAGATGTTACTCAAGTTAATCAATTTAATTAAGGTTAACCTGTGCTCAGTGCACTAATTATGCCTGTACGTCAAAGGCAAAGCTCATTGAGATGCCTAAATTACATCTAATTATCCTTTGTGATAACTTCTTGAGATTTAATTATTTACCAGCATCAAATAGGAAGAGTAATAGCAAATGTATGAACACTAGGTGTCAGACAAGTTGCCTTTCCGTTATGCTCTTGCTATAGGAGAGTAAAGAAGGGTTATAGTTATTTTTTTTAATCCTATCATTTTCATTACAGAAGGAAATATTTTGGCAATTTCATGTCAAGCTAGTTCGTTTTTCAGAGCTGTCTGCACAGTCTGGGAGAGATCATCATGCTGAAGCTGTTCTCAGGGATTAGAAATCATTTCCTATTCCTCAGTCAAACATGGTTTATTCCACACCCTTAGCAGCTGGCAGGAAAAAAAAAAAAAAACAAAAAAAAAACAACGAGGTCCTGAGCTCCAAATAATTGATAATTGACTGCAGTAAAGAGGAACACAATGATTGGTGGTAGGCAGCTCCAGGTGCTGTGGCCACCAATGTTTCTCTTTGAAAATTATAGACTTTTTTTTTATTATTAGGTGGATTATGCTGTGTTCTCTCTGCAGCAAGATTTTGTTCTGTTTTAATCTTTCAAAATGAGCTCCCTTTCTGATTTTTATCTCCCACACCCACCTAATCCCATGCTTGCATTGAAGTTGTCTTTGATGACTTCTCTTAGACTGTTTTCTCAGATTGTATTATCTTTTTTTAAATTAAATCATAGCGGTGTACATTGATACAGTCATGGGGTACAGTGTGCTCTTTTTATATACAATTTGAAATATTTTCATCAAACTGGTTAACATAGCCTTCGTGTCATTTTCTTAGTTATTGTGTTAAGACATTTATATTCTACATTCAGAAAGATTCACATGTACCCTTATAAGATGAACCATAGGTGTGATCCCACCAATCATCCTCCCTCCACCCATCCTCTTTCTTCTGCTCCCTTCCCTCTCCCCTTTCCCCATATTCTTGGGCTATAATTGGATTACAGCTTTCCTATGAAGCTATAAATTAGACATCTGGAGAACACTTAGAGAACTAAAAATAGACCTGCCATTTGATCCTACAATTCCTCTACTAGGTATATATCCAGAAGACCAAAAATCACATTATAACAAAGATATTTGCACCAGAATGTTTATTATCTTTTATATTGTGGCCACCACCCTCGTCTGTACATTCATGTCCTTGATTATAGCAGAAGACTCACCACTGAACTCTCTCCTAATTCTAATCAAACAGAACACCAGTAGACTACAGCCACCAAACACTGCTACATGTGTTCACTTCTCAAAATACTGAGTATTTCCCAACTGCTAGAGAGTACAACAAAATGACATCCTGGCATCCAAAGCTTTGTATCTAGGACCGCCACTGTGTCGCTCATCAAATGTCCACCTGGGATCCTCCTTCTATCGGATAACTCTCTCTTCACAGGCTGTATAGTCACTAGCTCACCCCCCACTTCTCCCTAGAGACCCATTCTGAGCTGGACTATCCTAGTCCTTCCTTGACCCTCGATTCACTCAGTGTCTGATAAAACAAATGACACGTGTGATATTTTGAGGTGTTGGGAAGGAAGGTTTAGGATGATTTACTGATAACATCAGAATTCAGATTTTCGAAAGATGTATTATTAATCACAAAAGTCCGTGTGAGAGTCTCCCCTTCAAACACATACCCAGCAAATACATCTCTTGCTAGCAAATGGGCTCAGAGTCACTATGGAATTGTAGGCCTTTGGTGAGAATGGCTGGCCCTGAAATAAAAACTTCAGTTGTGGTTTTGCTGGAAATGTTACTTCTGCAGACGATCAGTACAGTTCACAGAGAGAATGAGTAACCCCTTGCCTTGACCAAACGAGCCCCTCACGTACAACACCTTCCTTCTGCTCTGGATGTACCTCTCGGGGACCTTCCTCCTGCCATTTCCGCTGTGAACATTACAGGAAGTATTACTATTAATAATTTCTTCCCTAGCTCTTCAGGAGTGGATATAATGAGGTTTTTCTTCAAAAGGTCAGCGGACGGTATGTTGATTAACAAGCAGGGCTGGTGAAATATTTATTCTGGCCGAAGTTCCCACTTTAAATTAACAGTGTGTTCACTTTCCCCTTATCAACCCTTAAACATTTACAATTCTATGATGGAGTGCTTTTTCTGATGTGTGTGGGAATTGAAATCATATTCTGACTCACTTCACACTGTTCCCTGTAATCACTCTTAATTCACTCAGATTTATATCGTCGCCTTCTGAAAGAGCCATGTTTTGACTCATTCCTTGCAGTGTACTTGCAATCTGCACATTTTCTGTACCATTAAAATATGTCCCCCCGTGGCTGTCGGGGGTTGGGCACAGTTACACGACTCAGTCCTCCATCCGAGGCAGGTACATTCTAATGATGACACTGGCACCTTATTTCATGGTCTTTCCTGGTCTGCTGTCCAAGCACAGCTGTCGAGTTTCCTAATGCATCTATAATTACTATGCAGGATTGCGCAGTATTTTTTTTTTTATTTAAGCATTATCATTTGCAAGTACTCTTCTGTTAGGCCTTATAAAACCAATGGTGTACTAAGTAGTTAATCAATGTATGTGATTTTACCCTGATGACTATTTTTACTTAATAAAACTAGATCGGTTGAATTCTTCTTATTAGAAAATATCGCAGCAATTGCTGCATTCATTTACAAAGATATAGAACAATGAGTAAGTTATATTTATGGAACATTTCCTATTTTATTGCTTACATTAGGAACTGTCAGCATATTAAAGGTTTTTTCATACACATAAGTTAATGGTTGATAAGAAACACTTAGACTTCTAAATGGTTATTAGGGTCTGGAATTGTTCTTATTTTTACCGAGAGTAATTCATTTCCCAGACATTCCAGTATATTTCTTTTTTTTTTTTTAGAGAATCTATATCAAAACAAGTAGAAATAAAATTTGGAATTTTTCGATATGTCATAATATTCTTCTAAAATGCAGAGAATAAAAAAAAACACTAACAAATTAATGTCAAATATTCCAGTAACTCTTACACATGTGCTTGAGAATTTAGGATAAAAATTTTTTTTTTCACTTAGAAGATAAGCAAACCGGCCCAGCGAGAGGAAAGAACTTGTGTAACTTCCTTGCGATGCTGTGCACCACCAGCTATGCTGCACTCGTGTGTGAGACAGGAGGAGGTGCGCTTCGGTCTGTGCCAGCGCCGGACTGGAGGAGCAGGGCACAGCTGGAAGCAGCTCCCACTCCACTCTGTGCAGTGTTCAGACTGCTCTGCGGTACACAGAGAACTGGGCGGGTTCAAAAGTGGCAAACTCTGGATTGGGTGTGTCGGCAAGAAAAGGAAGGACAGGGTGCAGAGCCCGCAGACCTCACCCCTGGGTTCTGTTTAATATCTAAAAATCAGACAGAAAGGGAAAGTGCAAGAGTTTTCTTCCACTGCAGAGAAGAGTGGAAGCCATCACAATTAATTTTAAAAGCCAGCAAATACTAATTTTTAAAACCCTGCCAAACCAACATCCCCAAAGAGAAAATAATAGAAGAAACCCCTCCTGGCACTGAGCGGCTCAGCCTTAGCTGCAGCAGCATGCTGGCTGCTGGGTGCACTGCCTCACCCCAGTGGCTGGACCACCCGGCTCTCTAGGCACCATGGCAACGGCTTCTGAGAAGCAGACCTGGCCACACCAGGACCACTCCAACCTCGGAGGGCTCACCGAACCTTCCCATTATCTGCTGGTCCCAGACATGCCTTCCCTCCCCTGCATGGACCTTGAGCTGCAGGGTCTGTCTGAGCAGGCATCAGAGATGCAGTGTAGGTTGGCCCATACCCAGTAACTCCTCAACGTGGCAACACGGGTTAGATGTCAGAAAACTATGAGGGAGAGAGTTTGGCTATGGATCCCCTGTGGATCAAAGAATCGTGCCACGTTTCTACCTCCTCCATGGTTCCAAGTCTACCTGGTGGTCTGCTGCTGCAGCTTGAAGTCACCAATAACATCAAGACTATGGTCAAAACTAAGTTGGCTCTGGGCAGCACCTGTGGTTCAAAGGAGTAGGGTGCCAGTCCCGTATACCGGAGGTGGCGGGTCGAAACCTGGCCCTGGCCAAAAATTGCAAAAGTAAAATAAAATAAAATAAGCTGGCTCCACAAATCTGTGACACTTGTTTCCCTGTTTCATAAAACTACTATACTTTTAGTTTAAATTAAGAAGTTTTATTATTGGCTGAGAACTATACAAGCATGAAAGAGAAGGTGAATACATACACACACATCTAGTTTCTCGTAGTTAATGTAGTTAAATCATAACGGAACCAGAATTATACAAAAGAAATAATACATTAACACAAATACTTATTTCAGGGGAACAAAGATATTTTAATTAAACTTAATATCATAATCAATAACCAACAACTTGAGAAAAGTCCCATGATCTATCATAGATGGGAAACCATCTTACCAAATTCCACCACCTGTAATTATTATTAAAATTTCCGGTAAATTAGTAAGAGAGTATGTAGCAGACCAGATAGCTTCATGGGAAGGAGAAGCTCGGAACACTCTGTAACAATAACAAATCCTGTGCTGTAACATCTCGTCTATGTAACACCTTGGTGATAAGGGCACGGGGAAGAGATTTGGCTCTACTTACCGTGAGAGCTAGAGGGACGAGAAACATCAGGGCCTGGCCGTCTCCACACCTGTGCTGTAGACAGCCACAGGATTCCGTCTATAAGTTGCTGCAGGAGCGGTGAGTGGAGGAGCGTGTGTGCTATTCTTTCCCAGACTCACTAGCTCTGACTCTTTTGCTTCTCCTGGTCAGAGGGCCTCTGCCTGAGGCCCCTCCAAGAAGGCTGCCAAGATTCACTTTCTTGTTAAGACTGTTTCTCTTTTCTCTTCTGCTAAGGTGAATAGCCCTCAGGCACCTAAGGGTAATAGCTCCTGAGCAAGGTAGCACAGCAGTCAGTATCCAGATAATAGATAAGCCAGGCCAAAGACTGGACCAGTCCTGGCCCCGACAAGTGGTGATGAGGATGGGATAGCGGAAGTCCCTGGCAACAGTAAATATAACAGACCAATTGTGGCAACCCCTCAGGCCCCTGTGGCCCTGGTCTCGATCACAGCAGGAAGGAATCAGGCATGACACGGATTAGAAGTACAAGCTTGTAGGAGGTGGACTGCCCTTCTTAGCAGGGCAGCCCTGAGCAACCTGTGCACCAGCCTTTTATTGAAACCGTGCAACACGGGTGAGGGGAGTAATTAACAAATGACTACATGCTGAAGGCTCAGGCTCTTTCTCCACAAGGAGCACCTGTGGATGATTGGCCGCGGGTCCACCCCGCAGCTGCAGATCATCTTGCTCAGAGGTCGTCTGACTCTTGGCATCCCCTATACCAGTTCTCAAAAACAAACAACTAAGATAATTCTAAATAGTGACATGCTAAAGCCTGTTCTTGTAAATCAGAAACAAAAACAATAGTGCCTACCACCACATTTCATTCAAAATGGTTTTGAATAGTCTAGTCAAGAATTGGAAAAGAAATGACAAAACATTGTGTTATTTTATGTCTAAAAATCTCTAAGAGACTGTGGGGAAAAAACTCAGATATTTTATAAATGTGGTGATGGTAAGTCAAACAGAGAACTCACTAGAATTTCTCTAAAATAGTGTTAGCCGCCTAAAGTCAGAAAATGAAAAATACACTTAATGCACATTAGATATAAAATACTAGAACATGTAGAATAAAATTATTTTAAAATGCATAATTTATTTTTTAAATTATACCTATTAAATGATATAAAATAAGATCTACACAAAGGAAAGGAATATTATATAATGAAATGGAAGTGTTTAACAACAGAAAAGATTCTCCTAAGACATACAAATATGGCTTCAATTAAAACTGTTTTCAATGAACTATCTGAGAATGGTCCCCCCAAAGGAAAATACTAGAAAGGGATAACCGTCCTAGATGTTAAAACACCATACAAAATGCAAGCTGCATGGTATTGGCATAAGGCTAAGTCTGAGGAGAAGAAGTAAATTATGCATTGTACACATTGAAAGATGGTTTTAACATAGTATCTCACATACTCTTTTGAGTATTGAACTTGGAGTTCTAGCCCTAGTCTAGTTCTAGCCCTAGTCTAGTTCTAGCTCGATCTTTTGAGTATTGAACTTGGAGTTCTAGCCCTAGTCTAGTTCTAGCCCTAGTCTAGTTCTAGCTCGATCTCATACTCATACTGTTTACCTTTCTTCTAATACATTCTTTCACCGGCAATAGTGGGTGTCACACTCTTAACTTCCCATAAGGGTCCTTAGAGTGCTATGCACATACCACTGAAATAATATTTAGGGCGTATGTGGAAGTTGCCTTCAAAAATTTAAGGAGTTTTGTAGACATGGAAAGAAGATGAGGGCATCAATCAGTTTAATGAATCCTTTCTGCAAATGGGCTTTCTTGAATGAGCAGTGACTGTCCTATTAAAGGATCCATTTAAATAACTGATCTGACATGGTGAAGACCCAGGGTGAGATGATGTCTAAAACTCTTATCCATGTTAAGATGCACTGCCAAGTTTAATTTTAATACTTTTTCAGTGACATAAATTAACGCCGCTTGTTCAAATGTTAGGTGACAGGCTTGCACATGCCTGGCCATCCAACACATCAACTCAAAGGACTGTCACTCCCTCGGTGTCCACTTCCAGAGCTATTTGTCTTAGCATTTGTAGTTCCAATCTGCCAAACTACTGACACAGAATATTATGCAGCTGACCTAGCACATAGGCTTGAATTAATTCCATGTAGCAGTATTTCTAGCCCTCAAGAGACTGTAACTTCTATATGGTGCTCGTGATATGATACCTTTAAAAAATATTAAGTAAAAAAATACCTAATTGGAGAACTGTGAGACACAGATAAGTTAAAATAAAGAAAAAATACCGAGAAGCCTTGAAAGCATTTTGTGGCATGAAGCAACTTAATTCATCCCAAATGTTATGCTACAGTAAGTTATATGATTCCTCCAGATGCTTCTCTTTAGAAGATTTTTATTACACCAAAGAGAGCAATTTCTTTTAATGAGAATATTTTTGAATAATATTTGTTCTTGAAATCACTGCTTTCTTTGTTTCATATCTAATGAGAATAATTTCCTTTGATTCATAGGCATTTTTATTCTTCTGCTGCTTCAATCAAAATACCAATTAACTACATGCATAATAGGAGAATGGAGCGGGGACCCTTCCAGCTCAGTTGCAGAAAACGTGCATCAGTCACAGAAAGCATGTGATTCGCATCGCAGAGGATCCACAGGTTAGGGAAGATAAGCAAAGTCTGTGGTTAGTGTCCCGATTTAGCATCATCTCTGGGTAGGGAGCTAACGCAAAATTTGACACTGAAGACTCGGAAGAGCGTGTCTCAGTTGTCGTAAACAGCAAGCAACACACAGACGCCACTCTCAATGTGAAGCATGGAATCGTAGGTCTTGGTTTTCACAAAAATGTCTGGGAAATGTCTAGTGATGCAGATCACATTGATTTACTGTAAGATGAATGAATCAGGTTACAGAGAAAGTATCACTGTAGAAAAACACCATCCCTTATAATCTGGAAAAGGGAAACTGTATAGTAATTAGCCTCTAAGAGTAGTGAGTAAACCAAAATAAAACTCAAAACAGAAAACCTTTCTCAAACACACAGTCATGGAGAGGACATACAGAGCACAAACACGGGGCAGAAATTCCCCCAACTAGAGAAATGCCTTGAGTAGAATAATCAGGCAAGCAGGGACTCTTCAGAGAGGTGAGTCACGTGGTTTTACAGGCCGCTTCTGCGCTCTTTCCCTCTGGCTGAGACAAGAGCTGAGTAATCAGCATGTGATCAGGACCATCTGATCTCTCCTGCTATGATTAACCTGCCTGAAGTGTGCTATAATCTTTGAAAATGTCACCAAATGTTTTAAAAAGCCATGGACTTATCCTGTACTATGCAACGCTGTATTAAAAGAATGTGATATGTATGTATTATTGCCTTAAGTCATCTTGGATTTTTCGATACCTGATTCCTTAAACAATACAGTTATCTTTTCCATTAAGTTACAGGGATTATATGATCACGGCCTGGTTCAGATTGGGTGCACAGAAATGTATCTGGAGTCAGTAATGGTTAAAAGTGTTATTCCTACAGTAATTATCTTGGCATCCACAAATTTATCAATTTTATATTTTCAAATGAAATAAAATGAGTTTCAAAATCAGAAGAAAGCTAAACTGTAACAATACACACATGTTTGTAGAACATATAGGTGTGTTCATAACGTCACTAAGCATAGGTGGGTACACACGTGGAATAAATAATGGCACGCAATGCTTGACATGAAAACCTTATTTTTATACACAGTCCAGACTGAAAGAATGAGAACGAAACCTGGCAAAA
Organism: Otolemur garnettii; assembly: GCF_000181295.1. Taxonomy (NCBI): domain Eukaryota; kingdom Metazoa; phylum Chordata; class Mammalia; order Primates; family Galagidae; genus Otolemur; species Otolemur garnettii. The sequence continues at coordinate 1,833,441 of NW_003852429.1, read as the reverse complement.
TATTAGAATCTTCTGTTGCCTGAAAGGTGGGCCCTTAAAACTGTGACCTTACACCAGCCATTTTCCACCCGTGTGCTGTGGCACCTTGGTGTGCTGAGAGGACCTCAGGTGGGCTGCAAACAAGTTAATCAAAGGATTAAACCTTTACCAGCAGTCTCCATTTGGTTGCCAAATCCACAGGTGCAACTTGCTCATCACAGGTGCCAGGTCAGCAGCATGTGACAGCTGCCCCCGCTTCCCTCTTTACTGATTTCCCACACACGACACTTTCTTGGTTTTCCTTCTACTGACTTCACGGCCTCCTCTCTATTTTCCTCTCTTCCGCCCTCCTAATTTTTAACTTGGCCCAGGCTTCCTGCCTCTGTTTTCTCCTTTTCTCTAGCTAAGCTCACTTCTTGATAATCTCATCCAGTATCAAGGCTGTAACGACCACATGTGAGCCAATGACTCCAGACTGCGTATCTCCAGCCTGGACCTCTTTTCTGAACTCCACACATCTAGGCTGGGCTCAAAACAGCAGCATCATGAAACTTTTAAAGCACAAGACCATGTCAGTTCATTGCTGACATCTCTCTGATGACTGCCCACTTCACTCAAAGTAAATACAACATTTCCAAGAAATCCCACAGGTCTCTGAATGATCTGAGCTCTCATTACTTCTCTCGTTTGCTCTCTGACCTCTCTTCTCGCAGACCAGTCCAGCCACACAGCCTCCTTCAAACACACCCAGCACATTCTTACAGCCTTTCCCCGTTGTTCCTCTCAGAAATGCTCTTCCCCAGATGTCCCCAAGGAGGTTGAACGACTTCTTTCAAACCTCTGCACAAATGTCACCTTCTCAATGAGGATTTCTCCAGATTTCTTTAAAACAACCACCCATCCTCTACCCTATTCCCTCAAGCCCTATACGGTATTCTCTACTTTTTCCCCACAGAACTTATTACGTCATTTATTGTATAAATGAAATGACTCATTTACAATGGCAATGCAATATGTAGAATTGCCAGAAAATGAGCCCAGCATCTCTTGATGAAGGATTGGAGAGCCCCTTAATCCTGCCTAGAGGGTCTGCACCTGAACTCAGGATCATGAAAACCCGCTGGTCCAGGGGGATCTTCCAGACTGATGGTCTGAAACTTCCTAAGGTTCCCAGGTACTGAGCGTTTGGCTTTTTTAGAAAATGACTTTAACTTGCTGTCCAGATAGTGTGGATGCTCAAGTAGTCTATCCAATAGCCAACCCTATTGCTCCTGTGCTCTCATGACAACAAGGAGGAGCAACAGAACATGATGTCCCTTCACTGAGCAAAGACCCACCGTATGTCAGCAGCAGGTCCTGCCAGACATGGAAGAATTGGGGCCGCATGCTTCTCTTGCTGATCCTTGGCTCACACACATACCAGCAAAGCCTGTTCTTTAAATTAAACTGCAAGAGGATGTAGAATCTCTCTTTACTCCACACTCAGGAATTAGCTTTAGTATTTATCTTCTTCTTGATATAAGTTCTACAAGGGCAAGTGACTTCACTGTATTCTAAGTGGCAGAAGAGTTCCTAGTACATAGTAGATAGTCAATAAATATTTAGTTGAAAGATTTCAAAGAAGACTCACAATTTAGGTCTCGGTAGGTAATATTAAATAATATAGACTAGGAGGAAGAGGAGGAGCGTTAAGAAGGTGGAGGAGTGACTTAAGGTTTTCTGAATTAAATTTTGTATACCTTAGAAATTATTCCTTCTGAGAAATGCTGCAATTATTTATGCATCCCAGATTAAGTTGCCTGAAGTTCTTAAGCTCATTTTCTTGGTTATTTAAATGACAAATGACCATCTCTTCCCATCTGTATCAGTTAGGTATCCCTGCATACTTAACTGATGACAACAAACATCTGTCATCACATGGTTTCCGGTGGTCAGAAATCACCCAGCAACTTAGCTGAGGACCTTCAAAGGCTACTGTGAGGGAATCTACAAGGCTGTCCTCATCTCAGAGCTTCACAAGGAGAGGGTCTACTTCCAAGCCCAATCATGTGGCTATAGAAAGACCACAGACAATTCCAGGCTTGCTTATGGAGGCCTCTCCACAAGGCTGCCTCACAAAAGACAATATGTGGAGAGAGGTCAGACCCAGTATAAAAAGAGAACTCTGACCCACAACCAGTCTGAGAAGACAAACCATAATCTCTGTAGCAACCGGTCCAGTAAGTCAGACTACAAACTTTTTATCAATCAGCTCCAGTGGCCAAGACTTGACTGATAACTGATGATCCACAATTTTCACTCCCTATTTCCAGTGGAGGGCCACCTGCAGAAAGCCAAGTATATTTCCCTAACCAAGCCCATATGATGCCCTGCTCACAGTTGACCAGTCTACAGTTTCCTGTGCCAACAGTCTCTGATAAGAATACTCCTGACACCTGCCTTTACTCCTCTGTAAAGCTTTCCCATTCCTCTGCCTTCCTTTGATTCTCTGCCGAATGCAAAAGAGGATGACTATCTGCAAGCTCTAAACAGGTAGAGCTTTCTTTGTCTCATTTGGGCCATCCATCCATTTCCCCACACACACGGCTCTGGGTCCCTCAGAACTGAGTCAATTAAGTCCAGCCTATACTCCAGTGAAGGGTGTTACACAAGGTGTGAATACCAGGAGTGGGGATCATTGGGGATAATTAGAGAGGGCCATCACATAGTGCCACCTAACTCCTTGACACTTGCTCCAGACTGCCAGATGTAAGTTTATATTGGATCTGAAGTGTGCATTTCTTAGCTCCTTTGAAAGAGACTGCTCTTGACTTTTCTGTTTTTAGACATATTTGTAACTTACCACTACTTAAATGAACGGTAATCACAGAGCACAACTGAATGAATGTCCTTGAATATTCATGGGCACATTTAGGCCTTTGGCTTAGTGACATCTAAGCAGAGCTGTGCTATGTGACCATAACCAGCCATCTGCCTGACATTGGTATTCCGAGGCTGCCACTGCTTCCAGCTTCCAAAAACTAACACACTGGGCCCAGGAGCTTACTGGTGTTATTCATTGCCCTTCAGAGTATTTCAAGTATTAAATATAAATGCCGAGGGCACTTCAGTATTGCCCTGAAAATCCTTACCAAGCTCCCTCAAGGGTTGCACCTGACACTTCACTCCTGTTGTCTTCTGGTTTTCTATGCATTTGTATTTTTAATCACCAGGCTAGGAACACATTTGTAGAAGAACTGGAAATTACAAGCCTTTATTTAATTTTTCTGCTTGACTGATTGAAGCATTCCTTCATTCATATTTATTTATTTATTCAACAAACGCTGCCATGTCCATGTACAACAGTGAGTTGCTGCCTACAGCACCAAGCATAAAGTCAAATAAACAGCGATTACAAACAGGAAAAATTGTAATCCATGTTATAGCGGGAAATTGCATAATAACATGGTAACATTAAAAGGGAGTGGGGCCGTGACGTGTTTCTGGAAACAAGAGACATTTTTCTGAAGCTGGTATCATGAGCTGAGATCTAAAGATCAGAGCAGAAGGCAGGGGATCAGCAGGTGTGACGGCCCCAGGTTGGAAGCAGCTTTGCACATCAGTGGCACAGGAGAATGCCAGGGGCTGGCACACTGCTCTTGAAAGGGGCAGGCGAAAAACGGAGGCTGGAAAATCAGGTTAAGGACAGACCCCACAGAACTTGAGAAGCTTAACTGATAATGATAGTGATTACTTAAGACGATTTATGTTAGTCAGATACAGTAATTAAACAGGGGAGCTCATTAAACATTATTCAAATACAATAATTAAACATAGTCTAATACTGTGATTAACCATAAGCTGAATATAGCAATTCAAACGATATTATACAAGAAAGGTCAATCTGGGTGGATAATTGGATTGAAAGTTTCAACTTTGGAATCAATTATCTGAATTAGTTGACCTTGTTAATTAAATTTTGGAAACTAACAGATCTTTGAAAAAGAATAGGTATGTACTCCCCCCCAAAAAAATTTCCCCGAAATATAAAATAATCCAAACTGAGAACAAGAAATGTGCTGCAGATAAGATCACCATGTCATTATGATATTCCTATTTACTATTAGAATTCAACTGAATTCAACTGCATCAATATTCCCTAATCTTTAGACTGTTTATTCTCTGTGAAGAATTTTTTTAAAGCTTTGGGTAGTATAACCTTGTGATAGGTGAGAACTATATCAAGTTTTTCTTTCAAATATGATCTTTTTCTAGTAGATTTCCTTACTCTAGTCCTTCATCAACTCAAATATAATATATAATGACCATTTAAATTTGAAAAATATTCCATAAGGAAAGTTTTTAAAGACAATGATATATTTTTATATTTTGTTTTATAGCATATGAAAACATAGTGCCTCTCCCAATTTCATGAAATAACATTTGAAAATATCCAAAGTAGGCATAGCCTATAATGTTAATTATTTTTATGCAGACAGTACTGTATAAATAACATTCCTAAAAACTTATTTAATTTTTAAAAAGATCCATCCTTTCTGCACCTATGCATAACTGAACATTTCTATACTGTTTATATACAACCCATAGTCTTTAACTTGTGGCTGCAACCTGTATTTCTAAGTTTATGCCAGAGCTCTACCACTTGGTCTGTGACAAGCCATGAACGTAGGCAGAATTATTACCCAGTTTAGTGGGCACCACAAATTCAAAATGTCCAAACCTGAGATTAGCATCTCACCTCTTTATCAAAGTGCCTAAATCCAACTTCTCTTTTCCTTCACTTTGGATGGGATGTTTCGCTGTGAGGCCGTCATGTGCCTTCCAGGATACTGAGCAGCACCCGTGGCCTCTGCCCACTAGATGTCAATACAATCCCCAACCCACTCTGAGTTGTAACAACTAAATCTATCTCAAGACATTGCCAGGTATCTCCTACAAGGCAAAATTCTATCTGGTTAAGATACAACGGCCTAATTCATTTCTTTCAGGTTAATAGCACCAGCATTCATCCAGGTTCCCTGCGTTTGGAAGAGATGGCCCTTCACCCTAGTCCAAGCCTTAATTCTAACTAACTAGTCTCACCACCTCCTTTCTTCTGTCTGTGGGTCTTTCACAAATGCAAACTTAATACTATCATGTCCTTGCTTAAAACGTTCAATGACTTCCCAATAGCTACATAAAGAGTACAAGGGTATCATATATGTGTGTGTATATGCATATGTATATGTCTACATAATAAAGAGGCCTGGATCATTCCAGGTCTGGATCATACATGTGTGCGTGTATATGTGTATATGCATATGTATATGTATATGCATATGTATATGTCTACATAATAAAGAGGCCTGGATCATTCCAGGTCTGGATCATATATGTGTATGTGTGTGTGTGTGTGTATGCATATGTATATGTGTACATAATAAAGAGGCCTGGATCATATATGTGTGC
>NW_003852429.1:1820419-1827776 GCF_000181295.1 Otolemur garnettii | reverse complement strand
TGTATATGTATGCATAATAAAGAGGCCTGGATCATTCCCGGTCTGGATCATATATGTGTGCGTGTGTATATGTCTACATAATAAAGAGGCCTGGGTCACTCCAGGTCTCTTCCACTACAAACACTGAGTTCTCTGTATTGCCAAGCCTCTTTGTTAATCTTTATATCACTAGCACCTAGCACTGTTTCCAAGATATTACAGGATTACAGGTGCTCAATAAATATTTGTTGAATATATTGACAAACCAAATAGTTATGCCAGGGCAAAGACCACATGAGTTTGGAATTATCCAAAAATTACAAAGAATGGAGCATACCAGTTAGCGTCAGGCCAGGCATGATCAGTTATGGATGAGAGAGTCATGGATGCTGTCACAGAAGTTTGGGGATTTTATCTGGGTCTTTACCAAATGATTTCATAATATGCAGTTCCTCTGCTATGAAAATTTTTGTGTTTTTTTAACACCTCACATTTATCTCTTTATAACAATGTCTTTGAAGAGAATCTCATTCCCACCCAACATATAGCTCTCCTACTCTATCTAGTACAGTGTCTAACATGGGAGTGTTATTAAGCTATCGTCTATTTTATATATCATCCTTATTCACAAATCTGTATCTCTACAATCCTTATTTCCATTCCCATGGTTGGTGTATTCATGAACAGCAACTTTTTGGGGAACTGTTACTTATCATTAACTCTAATTGATAATATGCATAATACCAATAAGGCTATTCTAAAAAAATTATATTACACCTATATACAGTGATGTAGAAAATTGTATACAGTGATGTAGAAAACAGGATATTAAATTCAGCTGTCAATTTTAGTATTCTAATTATACTCCTCTATTTTTGTTATTTCTGGAAAAAAAATCACAAAAGATCTTACTGCCTTTGGAATTGGTTAGTAAAAGCAGTGAGAGTTAAGAAAACATAGTGACCTTGGATGGGGGCAGAACACAGCCTGGTAGTTGACTCCATGGGACGCATTTCTCAATTGGCACAACAATCTCCAGCAGGGCTTTCAGGCACAGAGCTCACCTCTGTTGTGATGTCTATTTATTCAGGGCGCGGGTAAATGATACACTGCTGTGCTGGTCAGCTAACAGACTTCATAACTGTTTTCACCTCATGAGAGAAATTCCTCTGGGAGTCAAATGCAGATAATGTCTTCTCCTGACAAATCAGTGAGAATCTCAATTAGGTAATTAACTGTAATTTTTTTTAAATTTTTATCTTTAGCTGATAGGCATTTTTGAATTATTTTATGTTCCCAAAAGCTAAACTTAGTACACTATTTACTGTTTTAGAACTCATCCTTTGTAATATTATTATCACTATTTTACATTCCACTGAGTGACAAAAGATCAAAACCAATAAATATTTGGTTCTCTATCCAGTGGAATATACATTTTGAAATCTACCTAGTATAAAATGTTTTTATACCTTAATATTTTAAGTGTCTTTTCAGATACGTAAATTTATTATCTGATTGTTCAACTCATTTTTGTTATGAAAATGATATATTAATGATGTTATTATACATATAATTTCACTAATATTACTTTATATTTTCTAACTATTCCAATCTCGAGGAGTCAAAATTATTCACAAATTTTTAGAATACAGATACATATTTTTTCCCTAAGAATTGGTATAGCAAACAATACTTACTGTATAGGCCAAGTTGTTTCAAGGACTAAGAACTATTTTGAAGTTAATTTTATGGTGATTTTAAAATGAAAAAATGTCTGCAAACTTTGACTTCACACAATCTGCGATCTGAAATCATCCACATCTATTCAAAAATCGGCACTTAATTGATCACATTCTACTTCACACCTGATACGTGGAGAAGGCCATTCACTTTGTCTGCCAATCTCTCAGTAAGTATTTAGTAAGTAATCTGAAGTAAGCATAAGTCTTTATTTGGTGCCATTACCTGGATTTTAGTCCCACAGTAGTAGAAATATGTTAAGAAATCATTGCGATATTATGTTACACATATAATTATACAAGCATAAACGCTGCTTTGAGAGTTTAATAAAACAAACAGTTGATTCTGTGTGTAGGTCTTGAAGTGGATAAATGTCAAAAAAGGCCAAGCCCCAATCTGGCTAAGCTTTCATATTGGTAAAAAAAAGCATACGAACAATAGGAAAAGAAAAAAAATCATCCGTAAGTATGAAGAGCCAAACATTGTGCTATATAATTATATGAAATATAATTTTCAATGATATTTTTCTCTAAAACATTATTTTACATAGAAAAGTTAGGAGGAAATATGAATAAACATATGTAGTCTAATACTACAGTTCAACTAACCAGAGACACTCTTGATCTAAAATGCATCCTTCCCAATATTTTGTGCATATATGTATATATACAAAAAATCATATAAAGATATGTGTGTGTTTGAATAGTTCATATCATATGAATATACTTACCTTGTTCTTATGTTTCATGAGTGACATATCATAAATATCTTTCTATAATAATAAACAATAATCTATAAAGAAATTTTAATAACTAAATAGTATTCCACTATATAAGTATTCTACTATTTATTTACCCCATTCATTCTTTAAATATATTTGTGAATTTTCCATTTTTTTTTACTATGATCAGTGTAATGAGCATTTTTATATGAGGCTCTTCAAACACGTGTGTCTCTGTTCTTCAAAGCAGAATTTCTGGGTCAAAGTACATAGCAATTTTAAACATTACAGATAAATGGATAAAGGCCACATCAGTTTTCACCGTGTGAAGGCAAGAATTCATCAACTTTGTATGTAGGAAGTGAAAATCTCCTGGGAAGCGCCCGACTCAATACCTTAGAATCCCTCTAAACCCTGCGTAGCTGGTAATGCGTTCTTCAAGCACGTCAGAAAGAGCCATTTCACATGTGAAGCAGAGTAACAGGTGCCTGAAGCTGGGGCATGAGGATGGAGGAGAGAGGAATGACAGAGGGACATGAGAAAACTGTTAGGGTCAGATAAATGGGGAATAAATATGCTCTCTGTCTTTGTACAGACCTGCTTATACACATTTAGCAAAATGTACTGCATATCAAACTGTACATCTAAAATATGGGTAGTTAACTGTCTGTCAATTGTACCTTAAAGATGTTAAAAATGCCAGGTCTACTGTAAGATGCCACTGAATGGATCATAACTTGTCTGTGATCTTTCCAATTAGGAAACTGATGAGAACTACCAGAAAAATGGAGCAAGAGAAAGAGGGGGAAGCCAAAACAAAGGGTTCTTTGATGAACAATGTAATTATTAAGGCTGTTGAGACAGAAATAATTTTGTGAAGGTTTATCAAGAGTCAAATGTGAGGATGGAGGCAGGGAGACCCACCAACAAAGTGGGGGGTGACGTAGGCGAGGAGTGTTTATAAGAAAGTTTAAAAGAAGGGGAGGGGCCTCATATTGGCCTAGTCCTCTTTTCAATGGAGGGTGCAATACAGAATTATAAGCATTAGGTACAAACTACATTACATAAACTACAAGAGTTCTCCATGCAAGTAAAACAGTAGACCTTCAGGTTTCAGCTAAGCTAAGATAAAAGTACATCAGCAGCACATTCGCGTCGGCTGGATGTTGCTTAAGACATAGCAATTTGAGGGACTAACGATAGAGGCTTTATCCAGAGACAGATGCTACCATCAAGTCACGTGAATGCTGCAAGGTGAATTAATTTGGAACCTGCTTTCCCCTAAAGGTTTACTGCTGATTGACTTATAGGTTATCAACACACACACTGCTGTGTAGAAATGCTATCTGAGTTGACCAAGCTTCAGTAGCCCCGCCTTATCCGTAGCAGTTTCACTTTCCATGGTCACCCAGCTCCATCTCAGCTATATGGAAAATTCCAGAAGCAAAAAATTCATAAGTTTTAAATTGCACAACATTTTGAGCAGCAGCTGAAATCTCGTGCCACTCCACTCCTTCTGGCAGGGGACATGAATCATCCTTTTGTCCAGCGTCTCCACACCGTAGCCACTACCTGCCCTTTTTGTCATTTAGTAGCTATCTTGGTGATCGGATCAATCGTTGTGGTATTATACGCTTTCAATTCAAGTAACCCTTATCTTACTTAATGATGGCCCCAAAGTGCAAGAGTACTGACCCTGGTAATTCCAGTCTGCCAAAGGGAAGCGAAGCCAGCTGTAAAGTGCTTCCTTTAAGTGAAAACATAAAAGTTCTCAATTTAATAAGGAAAAAAAATTGATATGTTGAGGTCGTTAAGATCTACAGTGAGACGAGATCTTCTACTCATGAAATTGTGAAGAAAAAATTGTGCTAGTTTTGCTGTTACACCTCAAACCGCAAAAGTTACAGCAACAAAGTGTGATAATTGCTTAGTTTAGGTGGAAAAGTCATTAAATTTGCGGGAGGAAGATGGGAAAAGAAACCTGTCTCGTTGATGGTAATTAGGCTCAGGACTATCCATGGTTTCAGGCATACACTGAGAGTCTTGGAAAATATTCCCTGAAGATGTTGAAAGCAATGTTTCTCTGCCTAATTGCACAGAAATAACGTTGATATGCCTGTTCATATGATGTCTCAGAGGCCAGACCTCCTAAATCAGAACACCCCCCAGTAGGTGGAAGGAATCTGTATCTTTCCAGTTCCCTGAACCAGTTTCTTAAGAAACATCCAAATCTCCTGATTTTAATGCATTGCCCAACAAGCAACCTTCTCCGTGACTGTCTCTTGGAAAGATAATTTCTCAACTAATCACCAGGAAAGTATGCCATTTGAAAACACATGTTTAAATTTTCATAATAAATAGATCACATCTTTATAAATCAGTTTACGTCTTGATTCTGGGCAAACTAATAATGTTGTGTGCTTAAACACACAAATTTAAAAATCAAACCTCAGAGAGACGGTAAAACTTCCACATGTAACCATCCTCTGAGACGCTGCTTGCCCCGAATGAATAATAGCCACACTCACAAATTTTTAAGGTGGACAGTTTAAAAATATACAAATAAATTTATAAGTCAAAATACCTGATATGCACTTCCACATCCAACATTCTAACAGGTAGTTGATAGAAACTGACTAGAGACTGGGATGTCGATACCCCGAGGGGAAGCTCAAGACTAGATAATATCTACTGATAGTTATCAGAAAGGTTTTCATTCAGAATGCAAGAAGACTACAGGTACCACTTAATGAGAAAAAAAAAAAGTATCCATAATCTGAGAAGCTCAATCACTTTTTGACTATTTCTGCAGAAGTTTTAAAGCCTCATGTATTCTCTGGGTTATTTACATTTACTTGGTAGTACGCTAAAATGTATAAAATTATTTTTATAACCTTTATATATTAAAGCAGTCAGCAAACTAATACCGCATTCTCATAAAGTCCTGCCAATGTAAATCAGTCCTGAGAACCCAGCCTGACATCTGAATTACTTGAATTTATATCAATGACTTACTGAATATTCAGCTATGCAAGAAATACACTCATATTAATAATGACTTTGAGGAAAATGTCTTTGCTTAAAATTGCTGGCTGGAAGGTACCAAGGTAAAGGAAGCTCTTTCCAATTTCATCATGTGATTCTATAATTTCAGGAAAATTAAGAAAACATTTTCTTCCAATGAAGAACAAACCATTTTCAGACTTCTGTTGTAAAATTCTTATAAGAATTTTTTGTCCCAGACATTGGCAGTTCTTTTTCTATTAATTTTCCCTGGAGTCAGAGATGACTGGGACCAAATATCTGATTTCAGTTCCAGGTTGGGTTAAAATTCTTAATTAAGTGAAGGCTGAAAATCAAGTACCTTCATTATATTTAAAAGTCTGTAGGCAATTTTGTTTTTCCTTCAAAGTTTTGTCATCTTGTTTTTACTGTTTCATTTTGTTTTATTTTCCTACGTAAAAGAACAGAAGAAAACAGATGACAAAGCAGGTTTCATGGAAAGATGTTCATGGCGTATAGTCAAGAGAAAATAAGAGCATATTGAAAGTACGTTTTATGGGGAGCCAATGGCCATTTCAAAGGTTGCATACTACAGGATTCCATTTGTATAACATTCTTGAAAAGACACAACTATAAAGATGAAGACCAGATCAGTCGTTGGAGACAAGGACACAGGTGAGATGTGGGTTCATCTATAGAGGGCAGGACAAGAGAGTTCCTTAGGGTCATAGGACAGGACAGCACCTCTATCGTGGTGGTGTTTATACAAACCCAGACATACAATTAAATTGCATGGACCCCCCTCCACACACACACACATGCCTCTGCAAATGTGTGAAAACTGAGGACAATCTATTGTGTCCTATTGTTTGTGTTCTTGTTTTGTTATGTGTACTATGCTATGTGAATGTCACTAATTGGAGGAAGCTGGGTGAAGGGCTGATGGGAAGCTATACTAATTTTGCAACTTCCTGTGAGTCTACAATTAGTTCAAAGTAAACTAGTTATTTTACAAACCAAACTATAGCAGCAATAAATTAAATTTCTGGTGACTTACCACTGCCTAAAAAAATTTCACCAAATTTAGATGATATGTTTAGGATAATCAGAACCACATAAGTTGTGGGGAATACAGTAACATTCATTTCAGAAGGGGGTGGGGGTGCAGGTACATTAAATATTTATGCAGTCATGCGACTGAGATTCTGCGGCGCAGGTGAACAAACGCCCCCCATGACTGTTGATCAATACTGTCATGCCCTGTGGGGTAACCACTGAGGACAGAACACCCTGGGAGTGAAAACAGAAGTCCTGTTTACAGTCACAAGGGCAGTTTGCAGCATAATCTAGAGTGAACAGCACTGAGGATTGATTAATTTTATGGGAGTGATCTCTGAGCAATACCAGGAGGGGCCGACTAGGAGTGTAGCTGGAATAGAGACTCAGCATTTCCAACAGGCTGGGCGCTGAGCCCGAACAGGAGCTTCAATATTCACTAGGATGTGAGAGGTGCTTCCTGCAATTACTCTATTTTAAAGATCTGAAACCAGCCCAGCTGTAAGATATGATATATCCAGTGACAGAGAGTAGCACAGGACAGAAAGAGAGGCCAGGCGGCCCCAAATCTGTGCCCACACTCCTGATGCTGCACTGTTCTGAACCCCAAGTTCCAGGAGAGCAGCCCCAGTGTTTCCTTTCGATCTGTGTTTCTGCAATTCTCACACATACTGCCTGGTACTGAAAAGATGCTCAACAAACATATGGAAAACGGATGATGGAATCCATCTGCGCCTGTGTGCGTGCACCTGGATGTGTTTGTTCTATGATAAGAAATCCAGAAGAATACACAGCACAAAGTTAAGAGTGACTATTTCTGGATACAAAAGAATAGAAAATTTGCTAATTGTTTTTCTG
>NW_003852429.1:1806511-1820207 GCF_000181295.1 Otolemur garnettii | reverse complement strand
AAAAAAAAAAAAAATACTATTTTAATGCAATTAAAAACAATATTATTTGCTTCTTATGGGAAGATGAAACGGTGCCACTTCCCTGATAAATCTTTATGCCCAGCACGTTGCGCATGTGCTCTGGTCTCTAGGATCACACCTGACACGAAATCAATGTGTAATAAATATTTGATATATGAATGAAAAGGCTAAAGGGGAGCATCCTGGAATCAGGACAGCACCGGGAAGTGTATAATGCTGGTATATTAATATAATCTTATCAAGGAGTTCAAAGGAAAGAGGATCACTTTCAGATTCCGTGACTGACACTGCAGGCAGAGAACAGGTTGTCATTGGTGGGAGAGAACCTTACGTGTCCACGCCTCTTTGGGGGATGGTGGTCTGGCCCCTGATGCAGTGTATTAGGAGAGTCCTCTAAGAAGCAGATGCCAAGACAGGATTGATTAACCTGCAAGGAAGTTACTAGGGGATATGCCAATAAGAGAAAATTGAGAGGGAGCCAAGAGATGCTGAGAGCGCTTGCAGACCATAATGCAAGTGTGACTCCGGGTACAGACCAAAGAGGTTAGGGGAAGTGTGGCAGTCTGCTGTGTACTCCTAGAAAGATTCAGCAAGGATGTAAGGCCGCCTGGAGTCAGAGGGAGTAGTCGCGGAGCCCCATGTCTCCTAGGTGCAGTCCTGACTCAGCCTCCCTGTCACACTCACACAGGCCTGACAGGGAGCAGCGCACAGCAGGTGTGGCTTCGGGAGGAATGCAGAAATGATGTCAGAGCTCTGCAGCTGGACCTCAGACCAGCTTCCTGCAGCTAGAGGCCTGCCCAGGCCATTCTCACGGCTGCTACACATAGTAAGCACACCTAAAAGCTTCTATTAAATAATATATCCAGAGATAACATTTTGCTTTAAATCATGATGTGAAAGGTCAAATTTAATAACAGGGTCAAGTGCAAAACGTGATACCCTGCTGTCAATGGTAGCACTAATGTACAGGGGTGTACTTCTTCCATGAAGCCACTGGCCCCTTTCGCCAATGACTTATATAGAGATTTACATTATATTTATTCTTAATGTGTTTTCCAAAGGCATACCCTATACAAAGAACAAGATAAGCATTCCAATATCCTATGAGTGAATGCCACGGGCACACGTGAGAGAGGAGCACACAAACATATAATGGCATGGACTTTGTGTTACCCTATGTTCCTCAGTACGCTATTTCTCTCACAGATTTTTTTATACCTTGTTAAATACCTTTTTTATTTTAATGGATAATTTTATGGAAAAGTTATAAAATATTTTAAAAACAGTTAATATTTCCGAATGCCTGATACTGACTGATGACTTGAATTACGAAAGCCCCTAGGTCTTCTCCGTTTCACCTCCCCCATCCACTTTCATTGACGGACATAAACAGATGGACACAAACACACATCTTCACGAATTCTGTTCCTCTTTCTCGTCTGATTTCAGATCACACTTCTATCCTTTTCAAAACACCTGAAGCATGCTGCCTTGGAGTAGATTGGAAATACCCTGAGCACAAATTCCAGGTGGAATCAGTAAGTTGTGTCTGGTACGCTTCAGGTTACCTATCTCACTGCAGAGATAACAGTATACACTCAATAAATGTTTAGTGATTGAGAAAAATAAACATATAAAGTAATCTATTAAATGTTACATCAGAAATTTGGGGCACTTTATCTGTCATGGAAAAAAATGTTAGTTACATTTTAAAATGTCACTATTTAAAATAATAATGGTTTTGTGTAACTACAATCTATGTATAGATAGCTATATTGATCACAAATATATTTATTTAGTTTCTGACAGTGGAAATTATATCCACACTTGTAATATGAAATTTATCTCAATGTCAATGTTATACATGACAACAAACTATAAACACATTTCCCTCAATGTTTTCATCCAACCACAAAAAGAATTCCTTTTCCACATCAGGAATCTTTAAGTAGCTTACAAATCATTATTCAAATATATATTTAATGAAGATGACTAGTTGCATATTTTAGGGAAAGACTGTTTTAAACATGTTTTAGGGAAAGACATTTTTAGGGAAAGACTTTGCTTCCAATAACCTGAACCATCATTGCCCTACAATAGGGTTTCTGGGTTACCACTCTGAAAATCCTTTTCTTCAGAGCTACTGCTGAGTTTAGCCTCTCCTCTTTCCTTATTCTGATCTTATTTTCATTTTCCCTTAGGTGAATGAGGTTGGCATGTTTGTTATCTACTTCTGACACGTGACCAAATCATTTGGATGCGCTGTCCCCTGGAAGCTTGGTCTGTGTCAGTGCTATCGAACGTGACTTAGAAAAACACCATCAGCATCACCAGGGTGCTTATAAGAAGTGCAAATGTGTGTGTCCCACAGAGCTGCTGAATCAGAACCGAGGCTAAGGCCCCGAAGTTCGTATTGTAGCAAGCTCTCTAGGAAATGTTTCTGCATGCTGAAGTGTGCAAAGCAACAGCATACCTGACAGCATGGATGTTCTACAGATACCAAAAATAAACACAGATTTTTTTTTAAATTTCAGATTACTATGAGGGTACAATTGGGTTACAATGTTTGCATTGGTTAAAGTCCCTGTTGTAGTTGTGTCCCACACCCAGGAGCTGTGCCATACACCCTTACATTGTGCCTGTTAGAGGGAGCACACACCCCTCCCCTCAACTTGAATTGAGATTTTGTCTCGAGTGGATGTGAATTAGTTCATCTATTGTAGTAGTTCTCAACCTTCCTAATGCCTCCTAATGCCGCGACCCTTTAATACAGTTTATGTTGTGGTGACTCCCAACCATCAAATTATTTCCTTGCTACTTCATAACGGTTATTTCGCTACTGTTATGAATCTTAATGTAAATATCTGATATGCAGGATGTATTTTCATTGTTACAAAGGGGTCGTGACCCATAGGTTGAGAACCACGGATCTACTGGCCTCATATTAGTATTGAAGATATCAGAATCTCGCTTTTCTATTCTTGTGATACTTTACTAAGAAGAATGTGTTTCAACTCCTTCCAAGTTAATATAAAAAATGTAAAGTCTCCATCTTTTTATGGCTGAATAATATTCCATAGTATACATACACCACAGTTTGTTAATCCTTTCCTGGGTTGGTGGGCATTTAGGTTGTTTCCACATCTCAGCAATTGTAAATTGAGCTGTGATAAACAATCGTAGTGCAAATGTCCTTGTGATAAAATGATTTTTTTTTCTTCTTGGTAGATGCCAAGAAATGGGATTGCAGGATCAAACAGAAGGTCTATTTTGAGTTCTTTGAGGATTCTCCATACTTCTTTCCAAAGAGGCTGTACTAGTTTGCAGTACTACCAGTAGAGCAAAACTGTTCCCTTCTTTCCTTACCCACACAGTATCTGCAACTTTGGGATTAAAATTGCAGATGACTGACTATCATGTAGGGGCAGAGAACTCATGGACCTAAGGCCACAGGTTTTCTTCTAAGTCTTTAAGTGTAATCTTTTGTCTGAATCCAAATTTTACAGAACAAATCCTTTTATTAAAAGGGTTGCAGCAAAGAAAGATGAAGTGTGTCTTGCCTCCTTTGGTGCTGAAAAAAGAACGATCTTGAAATCAGAAGAACCAAACCCCCACCTTACTGCTCTGATGAGGTAAATTGGAGTTTTAGCTATATTTAGGCATCATGCTCATGGAGTTAAGGAATAAAATAACATCCAGGAAAAGCTTGATGAAAGTCAAGACCTCTGCCCCAGGGAGAAACACAGAAGTCAAATTCAAAGGGGAAGATCAGTAGCAGGAAGGGTAAAATAAAGTACAGGTTTCAAAGTCAAGATAAAAAAATACTGAGGTCAAAGATGACGGCAGAAAAAAGCGTAGAAAAATAGCATCTTGAACCTAAGTCACAGGGAAAAATTTGAGTCCCTGAAGTACCTGTTGAATGTGCTTCCTCTAAGGTTATCCTCCTACTCAATTTGTTTTGATTCCTTTTTGTCTGTCTATGGTCAAGGTCACACGACAAGTGATAAAGCCAGGAGAAGAAAGCAAAGTTTTTCAAATTCTTTCATTCGATCATCTTTCAACAGATAAGCACATAACTTTCTGAGCATGAACCTTGATATTTCATTCAGTCATTCAAATCGACCACTGCCCAACAAATCTGGCCTAAAATATCTTCCTTACATTGAGTGAAAAATGTTTGAAGTTGTCATTCTCTTAATTAACAGTATATTTTGAATTTTGTCACAACTCATTCCAATGTTTTCGGCTATGATCTTTTCAAAGAGTTATACAGCCAGAAAAATAAATGCTATTTTAAAGTATATTGTGTGTCGTTTTGTTTAAAAGAATTTCACAACTATAGAACATTGTTACATAACAACAGCTACAAAGATTTAAAACAAAATACCAGTGAAGATAGCAAAAATAGAGGAAGTACGTAAAGCACATAATAAAACATACATTGGGTAATGAGAAAAACATAAGCATTGATTTCTACAGGTTGCAAGAGGTAAAAAGCTATATAGAAAAACTGAAGCAGAAACCAAAGAAAACTAGAAAGGAAAAGAGAGATTAGCAGAGATGTACATGGTGCTAAGTAATGTGATAAAGTCACATTTCTAAAATTAGCAAGATTGACAAAATATACTAATTTCTCTATAAAAATGCGCTAATTTAAAGCCAGTCAGGATGCCTTGTCCACAGCCTGACTCTGCCATTCACTGTCTACACAACCTGGTATGGATGTTTTCTGCCATCTTCATAAGAGGTGAACTGAATAGGGTTGTTGTGAGGATTCATTAATTTAATATATCTTAGGTCTTAGAACAGCGCTCAGAACTGTCTTAGAACAGTGCTCAGAACAGTGCTTAGACCACAGCTTCTATCATGGCAGGATTTGTACTCTCACACTGCAAGAGATGTGTTATTGATTTGGAATTACTACTTTTCTGATTAGTAATCACCAGTCTGTTCAACAATTAGGCTTGACCTTTTTCTCTATTCAGCCTATAATGTACATCTTTCTTACACTTTGATTTTCTATCACATCTGTCTTATAAAACCCTAGTACAGAATCAATCCAGTCATTGGTCTCCTCCATTCCCATGCTCAGGTTAGCATACTACTAGGAAAAAAAAAAAAAAAAAAAACCTTGAAAAATGGAGGCTAAGCAATTTTGAGACAGAGTCTCCCTCTATCACCCAGTTGGAATGCAGTGGCACAATCATAGCTCACTGAACTCCTGAGCTCAAGTGATCGTCTCATCTAAGCCTCTTAATCTACTGAACAGCTAGGACTATACTGACACACAATCATCCCAGCTAATTTATTTTATTTATTTATTTATTTATTTATTTATTGGTAGAGATAGGACCTTGCTATGTTTCCCAGGCTGGTTTTGAGCTCCTGGACTCAAGCAATCCTCCCAGCTCAGACTCCTAAATTGCTAGAATTATAGGCATGAGCCATTGTGTCCAGCTAAATATTCTGTCTTTGCCTCCATGCAACCTCTAGTATCAAGGACTCAACTTACTTAGGTGATATCCACAAGCTTATCTTCATCTAAAACCATGATTACACCTCCTTTCCTATTTCTGGAGAATTGAGAATTGCTCTTTTTGTCCTAGACTCAACAATATACTTGTGTATTGACATCACAACCATTCTCATCTCTAAGACCCATGCTCTACCAATCACCTCTCCAGACATTTATATCCAATCAATAGTTTCCTTTCCAATGTGTCTATATTCTTGGAATAAAACATGTCCTAGACTATTCACTGTAAAAGAAAGGAAAGGAAGGGGAGGAGAGAGGAAAGGGGGAAGGGAGAGAAAAAAGCTCTTCCTTAAATCTGACTTTCCCGGTAACTCCTCTTCCCTTTCCACTTCTCACCCCCATTGCCATTTGGTTTTCACTTCCATTACTCTTCTCTCTGATCAATAATCATCTTCATTTCTCTAAGTCCCATGTATGTTTGGGGGTTGATATTTGTAGACCTGTCTGCAGTGATTAACAGAATTGATCTCATCATCATTCTTGAAACTCTCCCACAGCCCACTTGGGTGACACCACTTCTCTCCAGTTCTCCTTGTGTCTCTCCAGCCACTCTGTCTTGGTGACTTCCTGTGTTACTTTTCCTCTAATGGGTCCATAAACCAGATGTGTGTTGTGCATTAACATCAGACCTGTGATCTCCTCACTGTTTATACGTTCATTCTTCCTTCAATCAGTGACTTTATTAAAACAATAGCCTCAATCACCAACTCTACCAGTATTTCCTAAATGTTTTAAGTTATAGATTCTAAGAATGAAATGAAAATCTAGGCACTGGTTTTTAAAAAGTGCATATATATATTCATATTCAAAAACCTATATTCCTTGAAGTTTAGGTAGAACTACTATGCAACAGAGAACTCCCAAACTATTCAACCTATACCACTCTTGAAATCATCAGACTAAATTTTCCACCAAATAAACATCTCCTCTGAGATGTCCCTAAATACTTTTAAAATATAACTTGATTTTCTTGTTAAACTGCTTATATTTGTGAATATCATTACCATCAACTCAGTAAATCAAGCTATAAATACATGACTAATTCTTTTTTAAATTAATTCATAGCTGTATACATTAATATCGTCATGGGGGTACAGTGTGCTGGTTTTATATACAATTTGAAATATTTTCATCAAACTGGTTAACATAGCCTTCATAGTGTTTTCTTAGTTATTGTGTTAAGACATTTATATTCTACATTTAGAAAGATTCGCATGTACCCTTATAAGATGAACCATAGGTGTGATCTCACCATCATGCATTTTGTTTCCATGACTTTAATCTGTAGTATTCACTTTCCACAGCCTATGTCTATTACCAGTCTTTATTTAATCTTCAACATTTCTTAAATAGCTTTCCCTTAAAGGGATCTATCCCTCTAGACTGGCCAACTCTAATACAAAATCCTTCAAGGGTCCCTTACAGCTGCCAGGATTGCCAGGATCACTCCATAGAAAAACAACAAATGTTTCACAGTAAGTTTGTTTTGTTCTCACTTTCTTTGAGACAGGATCTTGTTTTCTTGTCTAGCCTGAAGTGCAATGGTGTCATCACAGCTCACAACAACCTCAAACTCTGGGGCTCAAGCAATCCTCCTGCCTCAGCCTCCTGAGTCTTTGGAATTACAGGTGTGTGCCATCATGCCCAGTTAATCTTTTTATATTTTTGTAGAGACTGAGTCTCACTATTGCCCAGGCTGGTTTCAAACTCCTGGCCTTAAGTGGTCTTCCCACCTCGGCCTCCCAAGAGCTAGATTACAGGCATGAGCCACCATTCCCACCCCATGCAATGTTCTTTATCAAGATCTCACCCTCTTAATTTCTAATTTGTATGTAACAGTTGATGAGCTAAATATAGTAACATGTACTTTACCGAGAGCTGTGATGTCCCATAATAGAGCAAAATTTCCTATTAATTGCAGACTTTTAGAAGGTGATTTGTACATTTTTTTTTAACATAAAGCTAACACTATATCAATACTTAGAAAAATCAGCCACCTGTTTGACCTGCTCTACACAAGAGAAAGCTAACTTTTCTAAGTATTAACCAAAATATGTCAACACAGGAATATCCTAATAGTGTAGAAAGTACTAGCCTTGGAAATCTCACAAATTTAATTTCAATACCTTGCCTTACATTTTAATTTGGATTTAGTCACTTATAATCATTTTCCTTATTTGTAAAATGAGAATTAAAAAGCCCACTTTTCAAGGGGCTTCCTAAAAGTTAAATGAGATGATGCTTATGATGAACATAAAACAATTTCAACATTGTATGTCCTTTGGTAAGTGGGAATACAAGGAAGAAAAGGAATGTCTGGTGCTAGAGGGCCTACCCACCTTCCCCTCCAGCCCAGGACTATCTCCCAAATTTTATTATTTTAGTTATTGCATTATTTCTTAGGCATAAATAACAGATTAAGTACAAATGGGGTTAGAAAAAAATCTATGCCAGATGTCAACTAACTCCACCAAAGCCAGTTCTTGACTCCAGAAAAAGACATTGAAAGTAACAGAGGAGTGTCATTGCTGCCAACATCAACCATGATACATGGATAAGCAAGCCAGTCTGGTGACATGGGTGGTGGCAAGTATTAGAAATCACATACGAAATCATGCTCAATGGCTAAGGGCGCCAGCCACACACACCGGAGGTGGAGGGTTCGAATCCAGCCTGGGCCTGCCAAACAACAATGACAACTGCAACACCCGTCCCCCCAAAAATAGCCGGGCATTGTGGCAGGCACCTGTAGTCCCAGCTACTTGGGAGGCTAAGGCAAGAGGATCGCTCAAGCCCAAGAGTTGGAGGTTGCTGTGAGCTGTGACACGGCACTCTACTGAGGGCAACAAAATGAGAATCTGTCTCAAAAAATAACAATAACAACAGAAAATGAACTAAGAACTCCCACGGATGAATCACCAATAATTTTGTTTCTTTAACATAAATCAATCTTCATAGGGGTTCTACTCTGAAAGTGTTTGGCTATAGTAAGAGTGTTCCCAGCTATTTATCCAAAACTTTACATGGCTTCTTTGACACATTTGAGATGGAACTGTGAGAGCATCCTGATCAATTCAATAGATTCATATCTGCATTTCCAATAATAACAATTTTTTTTGACACATAGTCTCATTCATTCTCCCGGTGTAGAATGCCATGTCATCACGGCTCACAGCAACCTCAGACTGGACTCAAGCCATCCTCTTATCTCAGCCTCCAGAGGTGCCCCCCCTTTTATATATATATATTTTTAGTAGAGATGGGGTTTCCCTCTTGCTCAGGCTGGTTTTTTGAACTCCTGAGCTCAAGCAATCCACCCACCTCAGCCTCCCAGAGTGCTAGGATTACAGGCGTGAGCCACCAGGCCTGACCTAATAATAATCTCTTTCCACAAGTTTTATATTACTCTACACACCTGTGCTGGTAAGGAATCAAAACAGAGTGGCTAAAGAAAGTGGATCCAAACTTTTTCTAAATTTAAAATATTACCCACTAAAATAAAACAAAGTAAAATTTGCAGCAGCTTTTAATACGCTTGCTCATGGAAAGTGTGGAGAAAATATGGTTTGTATTCATCTCTGATACAAGATGGAACCAAAATAAGCAGTTCCTCAGATTTTTTGTCTTCTTTACACATCATCTCCTTTTTAATATTTTTCAAGGAAGAAAAAACGTCAAATTCAATTCATTTATTTTTCTTGTTTTGATGAATCACAGCTTGCATAGAGATTAGTTTACTCAAAAGTTCATAAATCATTTTTCACAAAAATTAAAATGAAGGAAATAGGACATTTCGGCATAAAATGTTATCTTATGCTTTTTTTTCATTTTTAGGACACTATTTCTTTTAAAAAATAATATCTCTGTTTAAAAATTTTTAAACTCCTCAATTTTGATTTCTACATTTAAAAAATAATGAACAAATTTAGAAATGTCTAATATAAATCAAAAACAAATAGTAAAAGATTTTGCCAATAAATCAATAAAATACAAAGATTTAGAAATAAAAAAGTTATGTTTAGAATATGGTTTATCCTACAAGAGTACAAGTGAATCTTTCTAAAAGCAGAGTATGAATGTCTTGACACAATAACTAAGAGAATGACATGAAGGCTACATTAACCAGTTTGACGAGAGTATTTCAATATATATATATGAAAACACCACACTGTACTCTGTGATTGCATTCATGTACACAGCTATGATTTAATTTAGAAAAAGAATATATATATATGATGAGTTTAGTTATACAAAATATCATACAGGAGCTGAGAACCACACCGCTGTCAATCTAACTCCTCGGTAAGGTTTTTCTCTCTGTGTTGTTCTAGCTCAGCTTTGCTTTTAACTGCTATGTCTAAAGGCAAAAGAGAGGTTGCTTCTGGACCCTGGACATTCTCTTCTTATCACGAGTTCTTCCTTTTCCCCTCTGCCTGTTGATTTAATTACAGGGATATGCTCTATGAAGGCATCAGATGATTCCCTTCTATCAACTACAAGCAAATCAGTCAGTTATTCATTAATTCATTAACAGTAGGAACACGGGGAAGGAGCGTCTGGCCAGCTCTCCTCACAAAGGAGTTCGTGAAGAATGAGCAGAGTCTCTGTACGGAACCAAGGCTGCGCTCAGTCATTTTGGGTCCTGGAAAACAAAACCCAATTTAGGAACCAAAATTAAACCGGACTCTTAGGGCACTATATCTTCCCCACCAAAGTGGCAGAGGCCTTTCTGAGTTTTCCTTTATGGCTGGTGCTTTCTCCTTCCACCCATGCTTTCTCTCTTCCCCTGAGCAGTGGGGCCTTTGCATGGGCTGTTTCAGGATCCTTCTAATCTACGTCAGTGTTTCCTGACTCTTTTCTACATTCCCTTCTTGGCTATTTTCAATCCCGTTTTAGTGTTTCTTGAACTGGATACCACTTCTTGCTCTTTGCAGAATAATAGATTGATTTTGTGTCTGCTTCCGTCCACCCAGCAGGACTGTGTATCCCCTTCTCCAAAGGCAGTGGGCACACAAAAAGAAAAGCTCCACTGTTTCCTGAGACTTTCTCCTGTAAAATAGGTAATATTTTAAGGTCACTCATTCATACCTAAAATGTAAGTCTCTAAGCTCCAACATAAATGTATCTCTCACTCTTCCATGAGAAAAAAAATATTTGAACAAGACCTTAAATAATAATATAAACATGCTTCATGAGAAATATAACTCTCTTACTCCCAAGTCCAATTTTTGCAAACTTTTCTCAGCTTCCAATATTCTCCTATATTCCCAGCTTCCAAAAAATAGGTAAGAGGACTTCCTATGCAAATCTTGTAACTCTTCCCTCAATGTGCCCATACAGACTTCTCTTTTCCACAACATATTTGAATGTGATTTTATTATAATTTATAGCAAGGTGTCAAAACTACTTGAAAAATTCACCCCATTAATTTTAGTTAATTAACGAGTCTTTCATAAAAGGCATATTCATGAATTAAAAGAAGAAATCTTGTGAGTCAGAATTTTAGCAGCAATACATGCCATTTGGTACAGTGGAAGAGATAATCTTACTCTCAAATTATTCTTATATATCTATGTTATAAAAAGCTATGATATATTTAGTGAAATCACAAAACATAAAAAGCAATACATGCCATTGAGAGACAGATTTGATGCAGTGGAAGAGGGAATCATACCTCAAGATTATTCTTATTTATCTGCTATAGAAAGCTACATATGTTTAATTAAATCAGAACAAATAGAATAATCTCATGACCATCTGATTTTGTTTTAAAAGGAGACACACACACTCATAACCTGCGTATGCACACGCATATGAAGCAAATACAATGTATACACATAAGGTGGACACATGCACATATATACACACACACCTATATGTCTTTCATGAAAATAGAGTTTCCATATTATAAAGTCACAGACTTAATACAACATATGCTTGAAACAGTCATCACACTGAAGGATGATCATAAAGAAGCACCATTACTATTGAAATCAAAAACACGATAAAGATACAACTCGTGCTATCACTCACATTGCAAGGTGAGTGATATAAAATGCAGTTCAAACAAAAAAACCCCAACAAAATGGAAGTATAAATATGAGAAAGATTGAAAAAATGTTTTTTATGTTAATATATAGTTTGAAAATACCAAATACTAGGAAAAACAGAATCTCTAACACTGTGAAATATAAATACACATGAATTATATGGATCCAACAGTGACAGCCAAGAAAAAAAAATGAGCCATGAGGATGTGCCGAAACCATAATGAAGAAAACTGCACAACTACCAGGGGAGATAAAAGGAGACTCAGAGAAATGCAGAGATACCATCTTCTTCTTGAATAGGAAGACTCTATATTGTAAAGATGTCAGTTTCCTCCCTAAATGAAATTTATAAATTCAATGAAATCCCCAGGGAGTAGAAAATATGAAGTTGACAATATAATTCTAAAGTTTATCTACAAGTATAAACCTCTGCATACCTGTCTTCAGCGTATCAGTGGGGAGAGAAAAGACAGGCAATTCCATAAGTAGTGGTGAGAAACTAATTATCTTCTTCGAAAATATAAAGCTGAAACTCCATCACGCAGCCTTCACTACAATACATTCAGGTAATTTAAAGACACTAATGGAACACAATGTATCATAAAGTAAATATTCATTAGTATTTTAATTGCTAGAAAAAACAGATAACATGAGGGAAAACGTCGATAAGGAAAATACGCCCAGCAGCACAAGATGTGTGAACGTGACACTGTGTATCTGTAAGATAGATACCATGTTGATATTTCAAACATTGCATAGGCATTTACATTAATTTGGACAAATCTCTAGGATGATATGTATAAATAAGCAGAGGGAGATAGCTGAAGAAATATACAAAAGGGTTAATACAGGTTGCTTCTGGATTGAATAATTGTATCCAATTTGTATTTTCATTTGCATACCTTTCTATTACTGAGAATAATTACATGAGTTTAGATTAAGCTTGTAGACAAAATTAAAAAAAAGACATAGTTACTGGAAGGTATGATTATTAAAATACTGAACCAAACATTAAAAGGTAAGTTCATGTGCAATTAAAGTTCATGAACTTTATGGCCACCCTGTCTGTTAATAGTTTGGGGCCCTCATTCTCCCATTAGTGGGTATGCAAATCTGGCCAAACCACTTTTCTTTGTCTCGATACACGCATCTTCCATTCAATTCCCCAGGTTTACTCTACTCCAAAATTCTAACATTAAGGTACAGTATCATATGCAAATAAAAGCACAGAATATAAACCATACTTCAAACAAAGGCGCAATAATGAAATGAAGGAGGAACAGTAGTTAAGGAGTGTAAATTCTTCAAAGTCTTCAACAGAAAGTTAGTGACCCCAGAAGGAGAGTGGCAAGAATGCTGTTATGACTAAATCATTCTCGGTCTCTGCAGCCTCGTCAGATTCATTTGCTAAATGGCACCTGATTCTTAACAGCGTTACCTTCTTCTGTGCTGCTCTTCAACATTAGTTAAACCCTACAGCCATCATTATGCTCACATAATTGTTAATACTGCTATATAAAACTATATTAATTTCAAGCTCCAGTAGAAACACAGAAAGGCATCAGTATTTATCAAGCAAAATAAAGAAGGTAGAGAAAAAATTACTACTCTCAAAAGTATAAAAGGGTACCATAAACAATAGAGTGTACCTGATTGGAAGAGTGAGCTAAACCAGGTGATTTGTTTTGAGAGGCATTCCTAGATTTATGGGAACTTAGTAATCATTTATTTTTGTTCTAATTCAACTACAAGTATAAGCTCAACACATGTGAAGGTTATGAAAAAAAAAAAAGAGAGAGAGAGAGAAACTGTTTTCCCAGCAATCACCTGACCTGAGCTTGTATCTTATCCTTTCTCAGTCTGCCTAGTTTCTTCAACCATTCAAAATAAAAAGACTGTGGGGCCACGTCTATGGTTCATCTTACAAGGGAACACGTGACTCTTTCTAAATGTAGAATATAAATGTCTTAACACAATAACTGAGAAAATTATATGAAGGCTATGTTAACCAGTTGGATGAAAATATTTCAGATTTTCAGCACACTGTACTCCATGACTGCATTAATGTACACAGCTATGATTTAATAAA
>NW_003852429.1:1804427-1805719 GCF_000181295.1 Otolemur garnettii | reverse complement strand
GTTTTTAACACAATAGCTAAGAAAAAGACATGAAGGCTATGTTAACCAGTTGGATGAAAGTATATCAAATTGTATATAGAAACAGTACACTGTACCCCATGATAGCATTAATGTACACTGCTATGATTTAATTAAAAAAAAAGTAATACCATTCATGATATAAAAATAAATAAAATCTGGCTCAACAATAAAAAAATACTAAAATAAAATAAAAAATGAAAGTAAAATAATAATAAAATAAAAAATCTTTACCTCACAAGATTTTAAGGGACATTGTAAACACAAATAAAAAGCAATGTATTTTTAAAATGAGGTAACACATGTGGTCCAGTAAGCCCATGCCTGGCAGAAAGAACATGTTAATAAACCCTATCTATCATCATCATTAAAATATTTAAATGGTTTTCTTTGCAAAAAAAAAAGCTGCAGCGAGTTAGGCTGATGCCACTGCATTCCAGCCTGGGCAACAAATTAAGACCCTGTGTCAAATAAATAAATACATAAAGCAATACTAGAGTATAAGGTTTACTAGCTAAATAAACCAGCTAATTCTATCTGCCTAATTCACTTTAGGCACACATAGTCAGACACAGGCACAGCTGCACAAGGAAAGCTTTCCCATGGGAAGCTGCTTCAGTAAATCTTAGTCTAGGAAGGAGCAAAGCAGAATGATGTCCACTGCAGCCTTCAGACTCCAAAGAAGAGGCAAGAAAAAGAAGGGGCTGAGCTAAGCATGCTTACCTCCCTCTCCAAACTCACTGTTCAGGTAGGTCACCCCCTTGTCCGAGAGTAAGAGTTGAGGCAGAGAGTGGAGAAAGCTCAGATGGTTATTTTGATACATCTCCTTCCACCTGGGTAGATAAAGCCAAAGGAAAAGTCCCTTGACCCTGAAAGTGCCCAGACTTTTTATTCACAAGGTCATGAAGCATCACAGTTCTCAAACTCTCAAATTCTTGGGGGTGTGGTCTTCAAGCCAACACCTGTAGTTTACTTTTTTTTATTTTTGTGAGATTGCTGTGGGTAGCATACATTAAGGCTTTAAAATTAGATGAAGCATCACACACATACACAAATAATTAAATGCATGCCATTCTGTACCATGCTGCAAAATCACCTCCTATTCTAATCTCCATCCTAAAGCCCAAATGATGTCTGGCCCTATTGTTCAATATAGCTCAAAGGCTTTGTAATAAATCACAAAAATACCTCAAATTTAAATATAGTTTCCATTATCAAATTTTCAGGAAAAATGTTCCAAAAAATGTAAATTCAAAGTCAAATTCTGCTGCCCT
>NW_003852429.1:1795588-1804132 GCF_000181295.1 Otolemur garnettii | reverse complement strand
AACTCCATTTTCAGCCATTAGGGCAGCCGTTCCAACAAAAATGACTATTCCTAGAACCTGGTACAGGCAGCCCCGTGTTACAAACATCTGCTAACATGCAACTTGCACTTACAAATGCATGTTATTACAGGTAATAGGTGAATGTACCTGTGCCAACTTACAAAAAATAAGGTTTACTAGCTAAATAATCTAATTATATATGCCTGCTAAATATATATATTTATATAAAGACGTAATTTTGTTTGGGGAAGAAAAGGTTCCAATACAAATTCACCATAAGGACAAACCTATAAAACCTATCTTGTTTGTACCCAGAGGACGGCCCATATGTACAGCTGCCAAAGACCGTGACAATCCCTGGTGACATCTGCAGGATGAGGACTAGATTCTCAGGCTCATCAGGAAGACACCTACCTAAGAAAGATGTCCAGGAGATGTACCCTGAGAACTGAAACACGTCGGGAATAATTTTGCACCAAAAGGTTAAAGTTGTCCTTTTCCTTTACCATATTGAAGCAGGATATTCATATAGACCCACTGTCTGCTCTCAGAATAATGTTGTTTTTGAACAAAGTTAGAAATACAGAGTGATGGCAAAGCCAGGAGTCAGGTCTTATTTGCAACAATTTCCTGCATAATCAAAACTTTTTGATGCCCATTTTCATTTGAGTCCCATATTTCCAGCACTTTCCACTCTAGGCTATGGAAGATGTGATCACTACCTCTTACCAGGAGACAAGAGACCTGAGAAATCTCCCTCTTGGGCCTTTTGTAGACAAGTTTTGGCTGGATAACACCTTGGCAGAAAACTCAGTGATCTTTCTGAAGTCCATCACCCTAGGGACTTAGTGTGAAAAAAAAAGCCCTATGCCAGAATTCTCTTCAACAGCTTTTGATTATTCTAAGAGCCAAGTGGCATTTCCCCTTGCCATGTATTTTCCTGCACTCTGCCCCATACCTCTAATACTTCCTTTCTTTCTACTCTTTGTACTTTTTTCAGGAGGCTCAGCTCGGGTTTCTATGATTCACTTTGCATTGAAATTGGCCCCTTTCCTTCTCTAACACAGGCAGAACACGGCTGCTTGCCGTGCTCAAGTCCCTTCTTTGCATTGCATTTCGCTTGGTTTTCTGCCCTGGTACTTTATCTTTTAATAAAACTGTCTTGTTTTCATCTTTCATTAATGAGATTAACTCAAGAAGTATTCAGACTACTAAGAGTATTGGCTGAACAACTAAACCAAGCATGGACTGAAGCTATCATGGTCTTCCCTGAATCCTCTTCTTTCGGCCTCGCCTGTCTTGCTCTTTCCTTTCCCTAATGATCCTAATTCCTTAAATCTCTTGGTGTGTGCCCTAAGGACACAGGCAATTCCTGTATGATGACTTGCAATTAACGTCTTATCTTACACATGGACCATCAAATGCTTCTATGATCATTCTCCGTGATAGTATCTTCCCTCCACAAACACATCCAGATTGTGTACACTTACTTGGTATCAATCTCAAGGTTCCTACTAGGATCTTTCGAGCTTCAATTTTAAAGCACATGTGTCAATAGTTTCCTAGATCCCTTTACATTATTTGTACCAGTTAGCTCTCTGTAGTTTTACCTCTCCCAGACTTTATTATTTCTATAATAGTGTTTCTTGTCTAGAAAGAACTATCAGGCTTTCTTTTCTAACACCTGTCGTCGGAAGCTCTACGATGTTGTTGCTCCCCTTTGCCTTTCTTCACCTCTTATCTCTGCAGGTGGTCTTTTAAGTTGTCAAATTCCTATAATAAGAATCCCTCTTCCTCCAGCTTCATCAGGCTGTCTTCCCTCCTTTCATTTTATTCTTTCACTACCTCTGTTCTGACAACCGGGGAGTATCTTCCTAACTCTCTGGTTCTTCCTTGAATCCATGAACAACTTTTTCCTAGAAACAGACACGGGAGCTTTTAAGCACCAGTGCACTCAGTGTGTCCTAAGTATGATAAAAGGCAGAGAAAGCCTCCTTTGTAACACCGCCTACCTGTGATCAGTTTAAAAGGGTTTGCAGCGCATGGGGGTGCTCTGTGATACACACAGCTCTCAGGACCTGGAGATTGGCTTACTTATATTTTTTACTGAAATACTATTTGTTTTGAAGACCTAAACACTTATCTTTAGTGTTTTAATTTTTTACACATATATTCCTTGACTGCAACAGCAGGCCATAATTGTGCCTACATCGTTCAGTTTAAGCCAGCAGCCCACATTCCCTGGATCCCCGTGGCTAGTATTGTTAAAAGGCAGATCCTGCATCTCTGTCAGTGTAAAAACAGTCATAGATGTTTAGTTAAAATGTCATAAAGTATAGCATCAAGGTCTACCCATTATTATTAATCCTAAGTCCTGCAGGCACCGGAGCAGAACTCACCAATTAAAAAACAACCATACTAACTCAAAAGCACACATCACATAAGGCAAAACCCAAAGTGGTGCTTAATCTCCAGCCAATACATAAGGCCGTAAGCCACCCATTCTGGCTGCACCTGTATTTCCATTTCTAAATTCTACTCCTTATCTTTCTCAACTTTGTTGGCCCAAAGCACATGACAATAGGTTTTAGCAATTCCACTTGAAAACAGGTCCGATTTTCTATCCAGGTTCAGAACAAATCAAGATAGAACAAGGCAGATAGAAAAAAAAAAATAATAATCATCTTTGGAAAACAGATACTGGACCAATGGTGAAGCCACGGTAGTAAGAAAACAACACTGCCAAATGTCAGGGAAGAACACTAGTCTCCTGTTCCAGCGGCGGGTCACTCACTTCTTGAGCCCTCACTTCCCTCTTCTCCCTCCTCCCCCAGAGGAAATGACATGAATTTTCTCACTGGTAAATGTGGGGGCAGGGACTCACTCCTCTCTTTCATCCTTTTCTGGCAGCAGGCTGCCCACGGAAAGCATGCTCCTCTATCCTGCAGTTGACAGAGGCAGGGCCCTCTTGGGGGAGACGGGGTATTGTATAGATAGAGCTGCCACTGCCTAAAACTGCACATCTCTAATGACCTGTAGGGAGTTTCTCTACTTTAAAGGTAGACTGTTAGCAAACCTACCTAGGTAGACGACTGGAATTCCCTAAATTTGTCTGGAACAAGATGGCATTGTCTATACCGGCCCAGATTTGTGTCTAACTCTGAACTATAGGTGGCGTAGGGAGAGAAAAACGTGGCATTATTTATTGATATCCTTCAACCCTAATTCTGTCCTCCATTTGCCTACAAACAAGGAAACTGACGTCCGGAATTCAAAATCTATATTCCATGAAATCTTATCTTCAGAGGCAGCCCTTGACAGAAGACAGTCTACCAAAAAGACAAGGCAGGTAGAGTTTCTTATATTATTTGAAAGAAACTAAGAAAGTCCTAATGAATGAACATAAACATATTTCCTAATCTTTAAAGGGTGTTTTGTTGTTTTTCTTCATAATACAAAACATAGCTGCAAGAACTCCTTCTTTAATTACTAAAGCAAGAGTGAGTTTATTAGATCAGTGTCTCCCTGGAGAGAAAAAACAGAGTGGGCAAGAGTCAACTCTGTGCCTGATGATAAAGCTAGTCACTGAAAAAGGTCACAGAAAGGCCAAAGTGAGTTGCTGAAAATACACATCCCAAACTTTACAGTGTGGGACAGGGACAGTCCTACCTTATCTGGGTCACTGCACATGATTTTCTTGAATATACAGTATAGAATTCAAAGTCATTTTTTCATTAATGTACCATTTTTCCAGTTTTAGTGCCAAAAAGAGTGATCCAAAACAAAAAAGAAAAATCATAGCCTACACAAGTCTACTTTCTTGCTCACATTTTTATCTTTGTAGGAATTCTTTTTAATATTCTTTGAAAAATAAAATGTAGATCATTCCTTTCTGAAATATTTCAGGTCTCCGATTAATTCAGCTTGACTAGGAAAGCACTGTGATGAGATGGAGGGGATGTTAGTCCCTTGGAAACCTGCCTTCTAGAAGTCTGTTTCCTGCTTTGCAAACACAAGGAACCCAGACAAATGGCTCCTATCATATCCCCTACTGGGACCTGCTTTAGAGCTAAGCATAAATGACTTATTTACACCTAGGTAACAGCTAAGAAGATAATCACCCTGATGATGCTTCCTGAGCTCCTTCCATGTGGTAGAAGCCAGGGAAGTCATTTTACATATCTATTATTTTTAACTGCCAGAATAACTTTTCAAAGGACATGCCATCATCTCCATTCTAGATGGTAGAAGAACACTTCAGCACATAATCCAACCTTCTCGCTCCCAGCGTACATTGCCACCTTGCTACTCACACTGGGCCCTGGGCCTGGGATACTATCTGCCTATTAGAAACTCAAACTCCTGAGTCCCACCTCAAACTGACCAGAATCAGGATCTGCATTCGAACAAGATCCTCATGGAACTGACATGGAGATTCCCATCTGACAAGCACCGCGCAGACAAATATCCTCTCAGAAATGAAAACAGATGGACTTAGTCACTGTCTGTGTTACTGATCAGTAAAGCAACTGAGACAGAGAAATTCAGCAGCTTAAAAGTTATCACAAAACTGGTCGGAGGCAGATCTGGAGTGAAATCAAGTCCTGTCTTATTTGAAAGCCCATTCTGTTCCCTCTATACTCTGCTATTTTTCAAATGGAATTACATCCTGTTTTTTTCAACTGATAGATGATTGATAGGTGATTGGGAGCTATAAATGATGGGTAAATATGGTAATCATAGGCACCTGATATGTACAACCTAACTGAAAAAGTCTATATGAATTATGACACTCCAAATATTCCACACTGCCCTTCAGTTGAGACTAATTAAAACAACAGTGAATACCATCCTTTCACTTAAACTTGTAAGCAGGAAATTAATTATAATAAAATATTATGAGGACTTAATAGAAACAAACAGCAAGTTAAGAATTTAAATAAGATAAACATATTTTAATAATGTACCATATAATCAGATCATGTTATGGCAAAGTTCAGAATGCAGAAATACAGCATCGCAGGTGCTGGGAGGGAATATTAATACATGGACACGACCAAAAGAAACAGCTCACTTCTTTTACCAAGAGAAAATTGCTGTAATTATTAACATGGTCTCCTGTAAATTATAGAATATAAAAATTGAAATATTCATTTGTATTTATTAAAGTTCTATAAATTGTTATTAAAGAATGTTCAAGAATATAGTGTCTAAGAGGATTGCAAACAAGAAGTCTTCTCTATGCTCAGAGTAACTGAATTTCCATAATACCAGTAAACATCTACTCATAGTAATTACTTAAAATTACATGATGTATTGATGCTGAAGAATATGATTAGATGGAACATAATATTTTATTACAGTTTTATATTGTCTCCTCCAGAAGGCTACACAACATCATATGCTACATGAAAATTGAGTCTTTTTCCATTTTATAAAATCACATTCCAAAACATTTAAATAATTGCAAGCAGACAAACTTTGTCTTATTTAAATACCTGTTTCAAGAATCAACCCAACTGTAGGTCTCCCTAATATGGAAATTCTTTTGTGTCAAGGACGAGATTATAATAACCCGTTTTATCATTATTCAAATGCCTGAGAAGGGAACAAGTCAGGTTTTCTGTGTCTCTACTAATACACAGTGCCTCTGTTTTAGAAACGTGCTATTGACTTTCTATGTCAAGCTGATATATGATGTTGATTTGTGTTCACTGTAACAAATGTCCCTCCATCTAGTAACCTTGAAGTATAGCATGTGAAAGGATTCCTTCCCACAAAGACAAGTCAGGATTTCTTCTGTCTCAAGATGTTAGGTGGAAAATGAAAATAGTCTTAATATAATGGTCTTAGGAAACCAGTTATTGCTTCTTACAAAACAAATTATTGTTTCATAGTAAAATACGCTGACAACAGTAGAGCTTTCAGCAGTTAATGGGACTATTACCACTTTAAATAAATATACCACTAAGGTTTAACTGAAATCATTTTTAATTTACAATTTTTGTTTCAAGCCATAGTTAATTTGATAGTGCAGTTTTTAATGTTCAAACAGCTGAGGAGGTTGTATCTCCTTATACATTACTAGCTTTATTTAATTATGATACAAAAAGTAACTTGTAAATTTTTTACAGTTTTTAACCAGTGTTCCTCATAACCAAATATACAGTCAATTGTAAATATTTTATGGATGCATAAAACAGTAGGTTCTATTTAAAAGGGTAAGTTCTATGCACTGGTTTTATATAGTGCTTATTGATATCATCCAAATCTTCTATGTTTTCAATTATTTTCCACTAGATCTAATTCCAAAATGGACACGTTAATATCTGCCACTATAATTAAGATTTCCTTGTAGCTTTAATAGTTCTTTGAATGGGTTTTTAGCAACTATGTTGTTTAGCTATGTTTTGAAAAGTAAGCATTTTATTATTCCATGATGTCTTTCTACATATTGGTGAATGCTTTTGACCATTTTTTCCTGGTAACATCAACCACTCTAATGCTTTTCATAAATAGCAAATATTTGGGGTAGATGTTTGACAGTCTCTTAGCTTTTCACAGACTACTGAATTCAGCCTGTTCATATTTAGTGCAACAAATGATATAGTTATTTTCACTGATTAGAGTTTATTTTTTATTCCTGCCCCAATATTTTACGCATCTGCTCATAATACTAATCATTCATTCTTTTTTATGCCCTTTCTTGTTCCTTGTTGTTTTCTGTTTTGTTAGTTTATTTTCCCTTGAATTCCACTAGTAATTAAAGGTTTCTCAATTATAAAAAAAAAAGACTTGAGTATTCGTATTCATTACAACAATCTATTCCTCACTGCTCCCTATTATTTTTTATCACCATAAGCTGAAACTTTTATAATACTTTTTCATACTTTTTCACCCAGAGTAGACATTTAAAGCATCTGCCATCTGCTCCCCATAGCCCTCCTGTTAAATAAAGGAGACAAAGAGGGCCCCGTAATGAGGTCTCTAACCAGATCATTATTTTCTTGGAGTTTATTCTGGAGCATTTATGCCTGATAAGATGTACATACAATATCCATCCGAAACACTGAAATAACCATACAGTGAAACACTGAATAACCACCATATCTTTAGTCTATACAACATCAACGTACAGGTGGGTACCCTGGACTCTTGTTTGAGAGCTAAGATACCCTATATCTTAGCTGGGTATTGGACTCTTGTTTGTGGCATAGCACTTTTTTCTCTATAGCCTTCAAACCTCAGTAGACGAGAATCACAATCTCTTTCTATTTTCAAAATATGTCTTTTATATTTACAACCATGTATGGTGTCTCTTAATCCTTAAAGTTCAGGAATTTTATCAGGATTTACTGATACATATGTCTTTTTACCTCAATCATGATCTCATAGGAATTTTAAATCTACAGATGCAAGAATTCAGCTCAGGACTATTCTTGTCCATATTCTAAAAACATTGTTGCTTCCCTTATGTCTAAAACAGTTTCATCTTTTATAACTCCCAATAATCACATGTTAAGTTTTTTTGTAATCTACCCTCCGAATTTCTTTACCTTCCAAATTGTCACCACTTTACATTTTTGTTCAACGTTTCATTTCTTCCACTGTGTCCTGCTAGCCATTACTTCTGGTCTGAACTTGGCCATCTCCTTCCTCAATTCATCTACTAAATATTTTAACTCACTTTTATACTCAAGAAGTCCTTTTGTTTTGACTGTATGATTTTTTTTTTTTTTTACTTACAATCCTTATTCAGAGAGAGAGACAGAGACAGAAATGGAAAGAGATGTAACAGAGAATGAGGTTGCTATAAGACTTTTACTTGGAAAAGAGCCGTCACTTTGGGCTTTTCTGACTGTTACTCTCTGTAGTCCCATCGTCTTTTTCCTGGTCAGGCCTGCGGGCATGTAAACAGCAGCAATATCTGCCTGGAACGGTGGGAGCCACAGGGCTCCGTGACCACATGGGTCATCTGTTTGCCATTTGGAAAATCAATATCCTGTTTAGATGCCTGGAAGATTATTTTTTGCTAGTCTCCTTAGTTGTAAAAGCTGACAAAGACTTGAACAGTAGTAAGAATTTAACGAAGATCTCACAGAGAGTACATAGAAGTGCCATGAGAACCACTGTTTTTGTTCCATTTTTTTCCCCAAAGCTGCGGTGTTTTTCTCTATCACAACATCCCCTGTTATGTTTGCTGCATTTAGAAGACGTCAATTATGATGAACCTGTTTTCTGTACTTATTTTAATGTCATTAGCATTACCTCTTCAACTAGAAAGCTAGAAAAAAAAAAAAACCTGGTGCAGTTTGGCTTACCCCGGGAATACTTTGGGATGTGAAGGGATGAGAGGAGAGTGCTTCAGAGACAAGGGCTGTGAGCTGTGGAGAGGAGATCTGCAAGAGGCCTCCCTGAAGGTTAGCTGAACACTCTAAGGTTAACAGAACTCAAGAGGACAGCAGGGAAGCCCACCGTGCATCACTGCAGTGTGGGTGCTGGGGGTGGGGTGGCGTGAGTGGGGATTATGTGCACCTTAAGCTA
>NW_003852429.1:1753180-1794676 GCF_000181295.1 Otolemur garnettii | reverse complement strand
GACGTGGCCAGATTCCCCTCCGCTCTCCCTGTCTCAGGGAGAACAACTCAACCTCCTGGACAACGTGGCTAGATTCCCCTTCACTCTCCCTTCTTAGGGAGAACGACTCAACCCCCTGTGATCCACTCCCCCCAGAGCCGCCTACAAGTGCACAAGTTTCACGCTAGACACAGCTTCCGCAAGGTCCCGTAGCCCACATGCTGCTGGGCAATGCATCAGCTTTCTTGATTTACTTTTAACACTAGATCAGTAATTTCTGTTTCTTATATTCTTACAAAAATAATTGATTGAATCTGTGTTTAAATTTTTTCATAACACTTTATGAATATTGCAAAACCAGGGGACAAAAATCAAAATCCTAATCCTCACTGTCCTAATGAAACCCAACCCATTCAGAGTGTCGCCTAACATGTGAAAGCCAGAAAAACCCCTTTACACACTGTGAACTAGCAACGCCATGTCTGTGTCTCACACACAGGTGTTCATGGCAGACAAAATACCAAATGATGGAAGATAAATTACGGCACATCAGTATGGTAAGGTGCCATCCCCAATTAAAGTGACTATGGCACAGAACATTTCGTTAACTGAGGAAACACAAAGCAAGGCGAGATGCCCAGGTTCAGTTATATTCTAATCTCTGCCAGGCTGACCCCTTCGCAAGTGGGCGTCCCTCTGCTGAGGGAAGACGGGTGTCGGCAACGTCAGGCTTTCACTCTGCTCCATCAGACACTGCTATGGAGAGTGAGCTTTCCTATTCCAACAATTCTGAAATAAAAATTCTGGAACTTCTTTCTTTCGCTCTAAGGCATTTCCCTGTGACTGAATCAGAGGGGGATGAGCTTGTCCTGGCTTCATCACATGCCCACACCAAGTAGCACTGAGGTCAACCTCATGTGAGCCAGATAGACAAAGCATGGGTATGGGAAACGAGCATGTTATTATCAGGTGACAGGGACATGGGTGTGACACAGGCAAATACAATAGATGTCAATTTTAATATGTCGGTGACTTCTAACTTTTTAAGAAAACAGAAAAACTTATATTCAGCATAGAAAAAACTTACGAAATGAACTATGTCTTCTGTTGGTTTGCTAGTTCTCATTCAAACCCCCCTTCCCATACAATGAGTAAGACAGGAGAATAAGTACAGACCACTTCCTCACAAACCATTACAGAGAACCCTTTAGAGCTGCTGCAATGCTGCACAGAGACATTGCTGGCTGTGAACATCACTGCTGCAGTCATCCTTTGGTCCCAGACTTAATGTCGGCTTGGAGAATCCCCAGAAATGCCCATGTATAACATTTTATTATTATAAATGTTTACGCATATATCGTCTCTCCTCTGATACCTCAGCACACAATCACAGACTATTTTTAGGATCTCATAGAGTAAAATCCTGAAAGCAAACTAAGGTTTTGCAGAGAAATATCCAAGCTCAATAGCCACATATATGTGAGGCCACTTCCAACCTCTAAGACCAATTTCATCAGCATCAGTTACAAATAATTCTAAATGTTAGGTGATAAAATAGGCTGAGTGGCAAAAAGGCCTATGAGATAAGGAACCCTCTCCCTCC
Source organism: Otolemur garnettii (assembly GCF_000181295.1). NCBI lineage: Eukaryota > Metazoa > Chordata > Mammalia > Primates > Galagidae > Otolemur > Otolemur garnettii. The sequence continues at coordinate 1,793,094 of NW_003852429.1, read as the reverse complement.
AGGGCACGGCAGCCAGCACAGAAAGAGACAACACAGCAGTAAGGAGCGGATTTTGGAGGGCGGAGGGATCGTGAGTCACTAAGACCATCTCATGGTTTGTCAAGGGCGATGTGAACAGGGGAATCTGACGGTGCATGGGGAGAGAATCAGAAGAGAGGGTTTCCATTTGATGGTGGCAACTAGACATTACAGTCTTCACAGATGCCCAAAGGAGAAATAATTAGATGTTTTGTCATTTTATCAAAACTCTGACCCACTGAGAGACATGACATTTATACTACCATTTTCAAACATAAATATAATAAAGCAATAAAAGCCCCCAGGCTGATGTTCATTTCCTGATCACATTATTCTGTTAATATTGGTGTTTGTCCCCATCGTTAAGGTTTCTCTTCATATTTACAATTTAAAATTATCTGAAACAGTGCCGTGACATTTAGTTTACTCATCCGTGTGTGACTAAGAGTGGAAATCAATTACATGGTGTTTTTAGAAAGGAAAGATGAGATCTGGTGATGGTTAGGACATGATTTGGGCCAGAAGGCAGAAGCAAAGGTGTATGAAAGCCAGAAGGGGAGGAATCGAGTGTGTACGCAGGGCCTGCCGACTCGGGCACCAAACTGGCCGCTGCAGACCTGTCTTCTCAGTGAGTCCTTCCAATAACCCCTTTTGAGAGATGAGCTTTATCAATTTTCCTTTAATGAGAAAATGAAGGCCAAGGAAAATAAGTCACTCCAGAGCTGGTAGGAGATTTGATGGTCATGTATTAATCGGTACAATTCAAACAAAGAAAAAGATTCCATGCATATAAAGCCCTAAATATTAAATACGTCTATGTGTGTATGCGCATATGCACTTATAAACACACACCACTGTTTATAAAGCATATTGGAAAAGAAAATACACAGGCATCAGCTTCATTTTGTCTCTCTGTTGCAGAAAAACTGCAAAGAACAAAACCCATCTAGATGAATCAGTAGTATTTCACACATTCTTATAACAATCAGCACATTATTATCTCGATTTGTGCAATTTGTGTTATGTGTGACATTCTCAGGAAGTACGTTTTTCTCCAGTTAAATTATGCCATGACTCCCTACAGATCTGAATCATTTGTTGAGAACAAAGCGATACTTGAATAAGAGCTGAGGAACCAATTAAAATTCTTCCCAGCCAAAGAAAGTAAATATAAAGCCTCCGACTTGTGTCAGACCAAGGCAAACTCTAAAGTAATGTGGTGAAAGTTGAAGAAGGCATCCTCTAATTTTAGCAGCAAAAGTCAACAGAGGCTGTGGTGGGCTTTCAAATGAAGATGCATTACTGAGGTTTGCACTTGTATGTGTGTACAGGAGCTGAGAGTACATTAGCTACTGTATTAAACTAGCAAATGAATGGATCTTGGACATGTTTTCAAAATAATTAAAAATCCTTCATTTAAAAATTTAGTTGATGTAATAAAGGTAATTAACCTTTCCAAAATTAAATTTTTGAAATGTTTAACAGTTGATTTTGTTCTTCCAAAATGATACGCTTCATATTTAATTTATTCTTATTTCAGTTATCTATACTATTCCTAAGATTCTAGGTCAAATTTTTTCTGAAATAAGTTAATTCCTTCTTTCTAATATTCATCTAATTTTAAAAACAGTAACTAAAACTCTACTAGGAAGAGAATGCTGAATTTCCCGTATTATTTTCTATAATTATAATGATAATAATAGTCAATTTTATTCCTTCATTTACTTCATTGTCAGTTACTTTACCATGTGCTTTGTAAAGATTATGAGGATTATGTCATTTAATACAAGAACCCTGTAAGAAAGATGTAAGTGTCATTCTCATTTTTAAAATAAGGCCCAGGATAGAGGCTCACGCCTGTAATCCTAGCTCTTTGGCAGGCTGAGGCCAAAAGGATCTCTTGGGCCTGAAGTTTGAGGTTGCAGTAGGCTATGATTGGGCCTCTTTACTCCAGACTGGGTAGCAGAATGAAACTGTCTCTAAAAAAATGAATAAATAAATAAGGTTAGGAAACGGAGGCAGCAAAGCTTCAGTACTTTGCCTTGTGCCCAGTGCCACACAGGCAGCATCACTACGGCTCTGCTCGGACTCCAGGCAATATGACTCCAGAGCTTCAGCAGTGGAACACAATAATAATGTGAGGTTTTCAAAAAACAAAAAACGATGCTATTAAAACTTTTATTTAAGTTCTTACAGCTGGTCTGAGGGACCAAAAACTTACTTCCAGAAATTTCTGGGTAACTAACACCTATTCTAATTCTGCCAGTTCTCCTTGGAGAAAAGTTCTTGAGCCAAGTTGTGTGCACATGAGCAGGCCTGGAGAGATGGACAGCGATATTGCCTGGGGAACTCTTCCCAAACAGAACTAGAAATCACACTGACTATTGTACCTGACCAATATTGATGGTAGAGACTTATCTCAGTCAAACTGATGTCCAAAGACAGCCAGACTAGTCTGTATCCAGAAATGTATGAGCATAAGCCCGGATATGGAAGGGGGCAAATGAACTTCCAGGAAATCTGATGGGACTTTCACTTACTTAGAAATTACCAGCCAAGACTGTCCACGACTCAATAGCTTGTACTTCCACAGCTTTCCAGAATTAGTGAATGTCTCCATTTTGTAAGCTGGTTGCACTGACAACTTTCTAAATCCTTTAAGCACATAAACTGGTTTTGATTTACCCAGCTAATATCTGTGTGAATTTAAATTTGAACCCCTCCCTCAAAAAATGTTTTGTGCAAAAATTGTAGCATCAGAATCAGTGCAAAATCTCCCACAGTGACAAGTGAAAGATTATTATTCATCTCTTGAAAAAATTCTAATATGCTTGTTAAAAAGCAATAAATACTCAATCTAATATAAAGAGAAATTATCTAAAGTGCCAAAATTAAATCAGTCATAATACTAATGTTCTAAATCTGCATAGCATTTTATAAAATGTCACTTAAAAGGCAAAATTTTAAATTAGTAGCGATTAAATATATGATGTGTTATTTCAGTGCTATAAGAACAGTTTTATATCTAGGGATTAACAAAAATCATTGACTTTCAGGGTTTAAAAATGATACTGAGATCAGAAAAATTGGCAGCGATAAAAAATTACATTAAGCAGGGAAAATTACAAGTCATAAAAATCCATAATGAAAACAAGATAACCAGGTAGATACAGTAGAAAAGAAATGGAAGTTATCATTTTTAGTGAGATAATTTGCATTTAGTGGTATTATTTTTAATCCCAGGGTCACTAAGGATTTCTGTATCTCATACCCATAACTTACAGACATCTTTGTAGCAAACACTGGTAACTCCCCTAATTCCTAGGTTTTTAAAGCATCATAGATGCTGTTTCTGGAGTCACTGGACCAAGGTTTGAAATGATGTATTTTTAAGTAGCTCCTAAGAGTTCTCCTTTATTAAAATGAATCACTTTAATGGAAGGGCTGTCAGGGTACCCTGCTTCATAATGAGCAATTAACAATCATAAATTGCTGTCCACTTTCTCCTGAGGCAGTATAAGGCTTCTTGCTGTAGGATTCTTTAACTTGTTAGAAAATGATTACAAGTTCCCTTCCTTTTTTTGTTTTCCTTTTTCCTTCTTTCTTTTTTTTTGAGACAGAGTCTCACTATGCCACCATGAGTAGAGTGCCATTGCATCACAGCTCACAGCAACCTCAACTCTTGGGCTTAAACAATTCTCTTGCCTCAGCCTCCCACATAGCTGGGACTACAGACACCCGCCACAACACCCAACTATTTTTGTTGTTGTTGTTATTGTTGCTTAGCAGGCCCAGGCCAGGTTTGAACCACCAGCTCCGGTGCATGTGGCCAGTGCCCTAACCACTGAGTACGGGTGCCAAGCCAGGACGTTTCTTTCTTAAAACTTCTTTGTCTTTTCCAATATCTGTCATTTTGATTACTGAATTATTTTCAGTAATATTTCAATTTTCACTTGGATTCTCTAAGCTTCAGATCTTAATAATAAACCTGATTCTCAGACTAATCAGTTCTGCCTTAAAATATCCTAAAAGTCCCCCAATTAAAGGTGTTTGAAACTGACCTAGTCATAGCATTTTAAAAAGAAAAGGGAGAACTGATTAGCAGTGGATGTGGTCAGATGAACTAATCATTGAATTTTTTTTTCCTTCAAAACTTGAGTTACTATGAGAAAATAGGAAATGTATTCCATAAAGGAGAAAGAACACTGATACGTGGGAAACTCTCAGTGCTAACTTGGGAGACAGAGACTTTCAGAAAACACTAAGCAGTGGAAACCCTGGAGAAGGAGAAGTCCTGTGACTCCTCCCAAACTACCTGTCTGGAACTCTGTCCCAAACTCCCTGTCCCAAACTACCGTCTGGAACTCTCCAAACTTCCGGTAGTTTTTAATTCCCCTTCCTGTGATTCAAACCAGAGCATACGCTTTCCAAGTTCTTCAATATATACATGGCTTCAGTATATTTTCAGTATACACATGAAAGAAATCCTTTCTTTCCATAGATTTCTCAGCTGATCATAAAGACTTCATTTTGAATCTCCCTTGAGACTAAGTATGGCAAAACATGATTGTTTTTCCTGGCCAATAGATTACAGGTGGAAATAATATGTGCAATTTCCAAGTCATATTTTGACTTAAAGAGAAGCATGCTTTACTCTGTCTTTCCTCCTTTTCTTAGTTAGTATATGAACATGGGCATGAATTAGACTAGCTCATGCAATACAGATTAAGTCCAGTACCCTGGAGATAGGAGATAGTAAACTGAAAAGCCCTGGGTTCCTTGAACTACTTGCACAGACTCTATAAGAAAGAAAAATGAATGTATATCTTCGCTGTGCTAAACCTTTCTCTAAATTAAAATACTCTATAAGAAGAAAAATCATTACTACACTGTATTTTATATTCCCAAAGCCTCACTGTGGGTCATGGTGGGTCAGTCAATGAATATTTAATTAATGGAAGGACATCTGGAAATTTCATACAGAGAAATGGATATGACTAGATGAATGGATAGATCAATAGATGCAGGAGCAGATGGAAGGGACTAGATGAATGAATGGATCGATGAAGGCATGAGCAGATGGAAGGATAGATGTAAAAAATAAATGGACATTGACGAGAAAAGATATGAGCATCAGCTGAAAACAACAACAACAAAAAAGAATTGCCTCAGCCCTGCCCAATCTTCAGTCTTTCAGGAACATCTGAACTCAAATTGAGAAGACTTAAACACAAGAATATCTTAACGTTTCACAATGCGCCATTATAAACATTGGTCAAAGCTTCACCATCTCCCTCTTCTCCTGGCCCCTCAGTGCTGCACAGAAGTTTTCTATTTCCATAGTCTGTTTTATCTTCTACTTTTTCTTTCCTCTCAGCAGTTGACTTCACTATTTATTTTCCATGGGAAGTAGAAAAAGTCACACCAGACTTCCTTAGATCCCTCCTACGAAACAGACAAAAGAACATGCTTCCTGTCCTTTCAGTTGTCAATTGTCCCCACGTCAGGCCCACATTTGTAGGAATAATTTCTAGGTTCATGTTTTATCTGACTGCATCTCCCGTTCAACTTTCAAACCTCTGCAAACTGGCTCTGCTCCCACCACTCATCTGAAATCATCTGAAATTATCTCCTACCAAGATGGTAATATCCAGCCCATCTGTTTCAGATCTCCTGTAAAATTTCATTGGCATATGATATGGAGTCTACTCAAGACTGCCCAAGTGTGAAGCACCATCTTCCACTGGGCTTTGATCACACCTTCAGGTCTTGTTTACCTCTGAGACACTCCCTCTTTTTTTCAGTCTCCTTTACCTGCTCCCCTTCCTGGCTTACACTTTAAAAACACTAGTGAACATCAGGATTCGGTCTGTCTTCTGTCTCAACATACTTTCTAGCTGACCTCATCCACATCCTCAGTTTTATTAACCATGAATGTGTTGATCATTTCTACTCAAATTTTTTCAATTACATATAGCCCATAGATCCTAATCCATTATATTTCAAACCTTACTAGATATTTCAATGTACTACAAGTTCAGTATGCCAAGGCTAATTTTTCATTTTCCCTACCAACTGTCCTCCCTCCTCTTATAGTTCTTTCTGTGAAGTTTTGTGGGGTTTGGGTTTTTTTTTTTTTTTTGAGACAGAGTTTCACTAAGTTGCCCTTGGTAGAGTGCTGTGGCATCACAGCTCACAGCAACCTCCAACTCTTGGACTTAAGCAATTCTCTTTGCCTCAGTCTCCCAAGTGATTGGGACTACAGGCGCCCACCACACACCCAGCTGTTTGTTGTTGTTGTTGTTGTTGCAGTTGTCATTGTTGTTTTAGCTGGCCTTGCCAGGTTCGAACCTGCCAGCCTTAGTGTTTGTGGTGGTGCCCCTATTCACTGAGCTATGGGTGAAACCCCATATGAAGTTTTATAATAAAATATTTCAAAAAAATCTTCCAGTATCCAGATTTTAGGATTCTAGAATCACATAGTTTCCTAACTGACTTCTTTCCTGAGCATCAGGAAAATTGCAGACATCAGTAAATTACATATTTAGTAGGGTGTATTTGCCTTTAAATTTTCATTTAATTTATATAACCCTATGTCAGGTAAAGGTTATTATTTCCATTTTATAGATGAAAAATGAAGGTGGTAAGGAATAAATTATTTTTCAAAGTACCCCAGTTAATACAGGGTGAACGTAGTTTGTATGCAATTTACAATTTCAACTGTTTTAAATTACACACAAGCGTTTTGTCCACCGTGTGTGGTACATCTGGGATTTGAAGCAGGACTGTCTGAAACAGTATCTCAGGATTCACTATCGCCTTGCCATTCCACACTTGAATTCCCTGTGTCCTTGTCCCTATCACTTAGCAGACAGGGAGAGATGTTTCATGAGGGTGGGATCATCACAAATATCCTTACTACTTTTGTTATATTCATTACTAACATGTTAAGAAAAACCACTACTATACATTCATTCAAATTTTTTAAACATTAACAAATAAAATTAATTAGGATAAGACTTGGTCAGCTTAACGTGTAAGAATGTCACCTCCTAATACTGGTGCACATTTGTCTTCCCTTTCTTGTTCTGAAAGGAGAGGCAATTCTGTTAATAACTCTGTTATATCCCAGGGGTTTGTGTGTTTTAAGTCACAGGCATCACCACTCACTAACATCTTAGATTCCCCTTTATAGTTGAACTTTTCATTTTATCTTTGTACTCTTTATATAGTTAGGCAGAGATGTATACTTTTCGTTCTGCATATTTGATCTATAGACTCTGCAAAAGTGTGGCATGAGGGATGCCGCTGTTAAATAAAAGGCAAGGAGAGGCTTAACCATTGCAAAACTTAGAGAAATCTAAGACACTTGTGCTTTCAGATGTTCTGCTGCATTTGAAATGTGACATTGCACAGCTGCTGAAGATGGCAGGCTTGACAATTTACTATACACATTAATATTATATATGAAGAGATTGTAGAAGAAAATCTGGCACCTAGTGAGGGCTGTATGAGTGTAATCTATCATTCACATTATCACAGTCACCTGGGGAAATGCTTATCACTTGGGAAAAGAGATGGGCATGTCCCAACCAATAAAGACTGTCATTTATCGCTTGTTTGCTATTCCCCACCATTATGTGAAAGAAATAGCAGGTTTCCAAAGTTACAAAAAAATAGAACTATGAGTGAAGGCTAGAGGCAAAATGTTTGAATAACAGGTAGGCTACTGTTGTCAAAGCAAGAGATTTGAACGCCCCTCAATAGGCACTAAGCTTGTACACGCTGTGAAGCTCAGAGACTACTGATGTGGAAGAAGGCCTTGGAGTGGGTTTCAGTTCCAGATGGCACAAAGAAATCCAGGCATGTGGACAGTCAGCAGCACAGAGGCCTGGCACTTTCTAGCTGCGCGTCTCATCAAGAAAGAAGAACAGCACCCGGGAGCTGGCAGCAAACAGCATGCAGGTGACCTGGCTAAGCTGATGGTGGGTGTCAGCACTGTCCAGGAACGTGTCTCAGGATTGTAGTCACATGGACTGCAGGGATCCTGGTGACAGCATCACTGTTCTTAAGGAGTCAGAAGAGCCGGTAATGAACCAAACTGTGGATTTAGGCCTATTAGAATCGCACAGCATCCATGAACTGAAACTAGAACAGAAACCAGAAGCTTGGGCCTAGGGAATGATGAAAATCTCAATGGTACTCAAGATCGAAGAAGAGCCAGCAGCAGGCTGACTTTCTGATGAACTAATGGATAAAGGATATTTAAAATTTCTGTAACTGGAGAAAAGGCTGTGTGGAGACTCTGATGTAAGGCTAAGTGTGGAGGTGAGAAAATGAACCCAGCTCTGACAGCTGAAGGGATTCGGGAGAAAAACAGGCTACACATTTTGTCTTTATCACTCAAATCATGACCTTGAGCAAAAAACAGTGCTGTCACATAAGCCTAGTGGCCTTGACCACTCAGAGATCTTATAAGAAATTCATACGGAAAAGATGTTTCGTAATTGCATAGCAAACAATTTTTACATTCCTTTACCAGTTTTCATTTGTTGACTCTCCTAATCTACATATCTCTAAAATCTTTAGGCTATCATTTAAAAACACCATGTCATATGCCCTCATTAAGGAAGCAATTTGGTTAACTAATGTCATTATATTACTGAACATTCTCACTAATCTGACAAATTTTTCATAACCACCCAGTGGGATGCAGACTCCCTGGTAATTTCTAACAGACATTCTGACAGAGAAAACAACAAATCTCAACACTGCTGCTTTTAATACCTCATTTGCTAGAAAGTAGAATTAAGATGCCTTCCCTTTACAAAATCTACCCTCCAACTTGGTGCAGAATCTTAGATGACATAACATGGAAGCAATCTCCCAAGCCCCAAATGTAAAACTTTCTACTGGCAAGAATGCCCCCAGCATAACAACCCCTCCTCACTTGTTAGACCATTAAACAGAAACGTAGAAATACCTAAAGTGCTATTATTCTTTTAATTTAGAAATTTACCATTAGTCATACTTATTCTATTGTAGCTTCAGGATGCCACTTAGTAATAGCAGATATTTTTCAATTCACAGATGAATAAATTCCAAGAAGAATTAAATGTAATCAACAAAATAGTACAGCTAAACTTGTAGCAAGATGGTTTGGAAAATACAAGCAACCAGGAGACGAGAATTTCAGCCTCCTGGCAAATGTCTGACGGGATGCTGACACAGCCGTGAAAGTGCTGCCACATTTACAGAAGATGACACTTTTTCCTTAACAGCCTCTCCCTTTGTTTGCCACCACTCAACATGAAACTTATAAGAATAAAGCAAACCTGACATTTATGGAAAGTGATAAAGTATGGAAGAATAATGTACAGGAATGGCAAATACTATATTCAGAGGCAAAAACAAAGCAAAAGCAAAAACTAAACCAAGTTAAAAAAAAATCTATTTGATTACTGTTTTCCAGTATGATCAAAATTTGATGAAATTCATATTTATTGATAAAAATAAAATTTTGGATTCAGCAATTAGATGTGTAAAGATTTTCTAATCAGTTCATAATCTGTCTTTCAACTGTTCTGACATGATTAAGATGTATCTACTGTCATTAACTGAAAAATAAAAACTGATGATTATGTCAAATGGTGCCTTTGTAATAAATCTTTGCTAACTTGATAATGATCACCATCAGTTGACACCACCCAGGGAACTTTTGAAAGTACTCGAGAAATAATTGCTGAATGAGTGAGCAAATTAATTCCACCTAATGAATGTATACAGATAGGTGTTCAGGAAGGAGGTTCCTGAACGCGCTGGCCAAACCATTTCTTCCCTCTTTCATTTGCAGTTCTCAGGCAGAATGTATCAAGAATGCAACATTCTGAAGTGAGGACAGCTATCTGGAACAGCCCAGGCATTCTTTGCCTACACCCCTTCTAACACAAAATGGCCTGCAATGCTTCAGCCCAACAAGCAATGCTTCCCTTGGAGTACACAAACCTTGGAGGCTCCAAGCTGAATACAAAGTGCAGTAAGCATAGACAAGACCCCATCTGCCCTGGACAGGCTTCCTGACATGGATCCTGGACTCCTGTTTCTGTTTATCCTCCCTGGCTATCTGGGAGTAATGTGTGCTTTGCCTGACATCTTGTGTGAATGTTCTGCTTCATCCGACTCATACTGTGGGAGCTGGGTTTGTGCAAAACCGACCAGGTGCAGGGACCTCAGCAGAACTTGGTGAGCTGTTCAGAACGGTCTCCAGGATCATTCCTGGTTGGCGTTCACTCACAGAGACTGATGCCCACGGATGGGATGCTCCCGAACAAGGTGACTGGGAAGAATTAAAAAAAAAAAATAGATCTCTGGTAATAGTATTTTTTAAAGGTTCTTCATGTTGAAATGAAAATGGAGAGGACCTGACATACAGTCTGTTTTCAGCAAATGATTTCTTTTGGATGCATTATTTTTATTATTGATAAGGAAAATGGAAAAACAGATTGCTTTATATGAAAATGGATATTCAGAAGGCCTGGACAATATAACTCCTTCAAGCTTGTGGTTTACAAAGTATAAGTTTGGCATGAAGAATATGCCAACTACAGATTTCAATTTGAAGTTTGGAAAGGGGGATGACCACAGCGTGGAACAACAAAAACATGGATTATTAATCAATCCGCCACAGGGGTTAGGGTATTTATTTATAATACTGTATACCAAGGACTCCTTATTTTTTCATAGACATTCATTTAGATTGACAGAATTCACTTTCCAAGTCTATCACCTCACCTCCTCACAGCAATAGGCATTTGACCCAGCACTGACCAACCCAGAGAATACCCAGAGAATTCTTTTGACAATGTAAATTGTTCCAATTATGAACAAGCCCTTCACAGTGGATTAAGATACAGATATATCTTAATATAAGTTATTAAAGATAATAGTTATTTTTCTGACAAGCAGTCTAGCTGCAAGAGTACGGAAATGGGGGTGCCATCCTCCCTGACATGTGAAGACACAGTCATTCTATGTCCTAAAGTCAAACATTAGGGAATGGGAGAGGAATGAAGGACAAAAAGAGGAAGAAAAGAGCAGAAAGATAGAAAGAGAAAAGGAAAGAAAAATACATCTTGAAAAAAAATCAAGTTCTAATCCTACATCCTAAGCCTTAGCGACCTGTTCCTCTACCTTTGATTCCAATGGGATTAACTGAGTCAATTCCCTCTCAGCTCCCTGTCCCAGTGTAAGCCCCTCTGTGCTTACGGGAATTAGAGTCGAGTTTCTTTCACTCACAGCAGAAAGAAAAACTGAATAACCAAAGCTGCTCCAAGCATGTTTTACACCCCAGATTGCTTCACCTTCCCCATTTCTGCTTTCCAGTCTTCCATGCATACAGAATCAATTTTCTATATGCAATTTCCTCTTTTTGAAATATTTAGCATAGTTTCTGTTTTGCTGTATGGACCCCAACTGGGTACAGTATCTGATTGGGGTTTGGGGAAGAGGTTCTAGAGACACACATTTTAGAACTATCAGGATCTCCCAGTAAATGTAGCTACTGAGACGGATGACATTCCTCAGGAAGAGTGTGGAAAATCAGGTTCAGATGGGGAGATCATTTTAAAATAGCCAGAATAGCAAAATAGCCATGTGTGCTAGTTGATGGAATACAGGTTTACTTTAATCTTAAATGCAGGTTGACTTTGGCCTAAAGAATGTCCAAAAAGTAGGTAGAAATCTTTCATAAACATAGACTTGACCATAGTATACACCAAGGCATTGTGGCGGTTAGAAGAGGCAGCTGCGGTTTAGTGAGGTAATTCATCTGGCTAGAAATTCCCTTCATGCCACCCTGTACACCTCCCTGGATATTATTGTTCTCATGTAAAAAGGGTTAAATAACAACACTCTCACCTGACACAGTGCAGGTGACAGTATACATGAAAATGTCAGACTCTTGATAAATGACCAGCATAAAGCATCTCCTACTGTTACTGAAGATGTTATAAAATAGAAAAGACCAGCACCAGGCTATCTGACCTATTCTGATGTTTTCCCTATCCACACAGAAACACAACAGACTCCTACATTGACCACCTCCTTCAGCTGACCTAATTATAACAAACTGGACATGCACCACATGTACAGATCAGGATAGTAGGCCTAGTTCATTACGTTGACCAGTTTATTACAGTCCCATGGGAGGTCAACTTCCAGAGGTCTTACAGTGGGTATGTGTATGTGTGAAACTATGCATTAGTTTCTAATTAATAGCAAACTTTACAATATGATAAATACAAGAGCCTAGACTAACTAAAATCCTGAGGATAAACTAAGTTTGTTGACAAACGATCTGTTTTTGATCTCTGTCTCTTGGATTGTTTTGGCTGTTTCACAGTTTCTATCTCATTTGCTCTCTAAGCGAGCTTGTTCCAGGGTGCTGTCAAAAAGAAGCTAATTGATCATGTTAACATCCTCCTACCGCTCTCGGTTCTGAGAGCTGTAGCCACTGGCACCTGCTATGATACAGTATTTGAATCTCATTAGAGTCAAAATTATACGCCTTGTTAATTTCAGAGACCTGGCTCTGTTAACTAGCATTGTAGCAGCAAAATCTCCTCAACAAATTATTTACCTCACTTAATAGGCCTGAAAGATTGATCTCACACAATCACCAACTCCCTTTTGATTAGGGACGGCTGTGCAAATCTAAATTTTACACCTGGATGACACACACCTACAACACTGCCACACTGGATTTGATTTTTTATTAATAGTCTGATTGAATCATTCTAAATGAAATTCTTCCTCGGATGCAAATCCTAAATAAACAAATTTAACTGTCAGTTTCCATATCTACAATTAAAGAGGAAAGCAAACACACAGGATTGATGTTCTATCATTACCACCAAGTAACACTGAAACCAGCTCAGATCATCCTGATTCGGAACTTCCCAAAGCTTATCAAGAGAAATTAAATATAATTCAAATTAGAAAACACTGGTTCTCCTTCACCCCACATCTGCTCAATTGTAACGTTTTGTCATAGCTCACCACTCCAAGCTCTCTGAACAGCCCTGGAGAACAGTAGGTATGTAAGATGGTACGAGCTGCTTTCTGTGCACACACCTCCTCTGAAATCAGGTCTAGTCCCTACGTAAGATGTCTAACGGCTGCAGCTGCAGGCACAGAGCACCGCAGGGACGAGTGAGCATGGGAGTGTGTAGACTGGTTCCATCTGCAACAACCTGTATGTGATATTTGCAAGAAGCTGAGCATCACAGGATAGCCTCAAGTCACAGGAAATTTCATAAAGATTTTAAGCTGCTGTACAAGCATCTTGAAAACAAGATCAATTCTCCTCTTTCCTGTTCTCTAATGGCAGGAACAAGTTCTGTTTGTGTTCACGCTTGTTCTCTAGCCTTAGCATTTGAAAGAACACAATGCATGTTACATAAATTTTGTGGAATAATCAGTTAGTTATCATCATCTACCCCACCCCAGTCACGTAAGAAACATTGACTTATCCTTTCATAGAGAAAAAATCACTTGAAAACAATTCAACTTGTTTAGTAATATTAAAATATGAAAACTTCCCATACAATATTGCTACAATAAATATATTATGTAGGGATAATGCAGGGTGAACGAAAAGTGTCCATCTTCAAAAGAATTTCAGAAAATCGTCATTACTTAGGAACTCAGAAAAAAATTCTAAGGCAATATTAGATATTATTTCCAACTCTGCTTTCCTGCTCCCAGCTATTTCCTCCGCCTGGGAATGAATTAAAGGCCCATCCCCTAATTTATTTCCTGCTTTTAGGGTACAGGTGTTAGGAAGTGTAAGCTGCAGATTTTCTCCATGTGGTTATCTTCGGGGAGAAACTTGAGACTGTCTCAAAGGGTGGCCATGAATATTAAACCAAAATCAGCCAAGGGTCACATCTTAGAGCACCTTAGAACAAGCCAAAAAACGAAACTTCTGTTTCTGTGATTATGCTGACTTCTACTAAAACATTTGCTGAAATTGAGGACAAAAATCAAATGTATTTATTCCATTTATTCCTCAGTCCAGAAGAGTATTCTGTGAGCTGGTTATTGTAATCCGTGTACTGCAGCTGAGTCCTGCTGGCCATGGGCGACGGGAGCTGCTGCTTCTCACTGCCATTCTTTGCCCTTTGACAGATAAAAGCACATCAGGCAGGTAGAATCGCTTTCCCCGACATGTGTAAAATCACACGTGGCGAGGCTAAATGACTGAGCTGGCTTGAGAAAAAAGTAATTTATCAATTTCAAAAACTTATAAGAATGTTAGGATTTATGAAATAATGTCTGGGGAAAATACCCCATTCTCTAATGTGATGAGAAAGACGTGCACTTCTGAGCCTTGACACGCAGCAGCCGGCCAGACCACCGCAGCTCAGGCTGAAGTCACTCGTCCTGCAGAAGCCCATGGCACAGCTTCTTGAAGCAGGGCCGCACTACAAGATGAAGGGAGCTTTGTGAAATTTCACAAACAGGCTTTTCCCCGCCAGGAGGTCTGGGTAATAGCAGCTTCAAACAAGAAGAATCTTATCCTTCCTGAAACTAGCACTGCCCTCCAGCTCCCAGCACACGTGGCCAAACCCATATCCTCTGTCCCACTTTGTTTGCCCTCATGATAGAGTCTCAGAAGCCTTTTATACTACCCACTCCTGTAGTCACGTCTACATGGTTCCAAACTCATAGCCTATTGGTTACATTTTAAAGAGAAAATCCTAAACAAATAAATAGAAAATCGTTATTCTCCATGAAAATCGGTGTATTCAAATAAATACGCTTGGGCGGAGCTGAGGGAGGACACATAACTCTGTATTTCGGGAATAGCTCGGTTCCCTACTACAGTTCATTGTTCATTAATATCCTTTTGACCTTATTAATTCAAATAAGAAATGAAAAAAAGTAGATTTGTTTTAACAATGACAAGGGTGATTTCTTGGATTATATGCTTTATAAATGAGGATCCTCGATCAATTAAGAAATATGCAGTCACATACACAATAGCCAACCTCATACAGATTTATCAGAAAGAATGAGAGCAATGTATTTAGGAACTAGTATCATCAATCACACCAGTCAGCCAGTCTTTTTGTGAGGACTACCGACATTAAAGGCTATGACTTTTTAGATCATAGCTTTCTAAATGGATATGAATTTTGCTGCATGATTTTTGGTATAATGGTTAAAGAAAAAATAGCAAAGCTATTATAGTATCAATAAATATCTGGGTATACAAATGAGCCCTCACTAAAATATTTATTTGAAGTTAATTAAATTCCATTATTATATCCATCATTACAAATTATCTCTCGGGCTCCAATCATCAGGTTAATTGCTTATTATCGCAAAAAGATGGAGAAATGAAAGTCAAGCTACTCAGAAGATTGCTACTTTGATTTCTTGTGGGTAATGATTTCTTTTTTTATCTAAAACAACTCCGATAATAAATTAGCTAAATACATCACACTCCTACAAATAGACTCCAATTTTGGTCAGATGCTTACAGCCTAGAACAGCGCTGGACACACAAATATTTTCAGAATATACAAAGAATATTCCTCATTATCCAGGATAATTATGTGTCCATGTACTTCATTCTTCCATGGATAAATCTTAAAAGAAAAACGTCAAGGAGCTGCTAGAGGTAAGATTGTATCTTCCTTCATAAATTGTATCTCCTTCATAAATTCTAACATGTGAATTGTTGTCTGAATGATGAAGAGAGGTTGACTGAGACACTCTACATTTTCTATTCACCCTGTGTCATTCATGACCTCTCACTTCTTATCATTATCCATTCTTTCATTCTCAACTTTATGTCTATTAATGAAAGACATTTCAAAGATACATGTCTATACTTTGTAAGAGAAACAGATCCAGGATTGGGTAAATATGTCATTTGGTAATATTTCCTTCATATAATCAGCGGATCAAAGAGTCATTTAGTTTGGGTGCCACACTGTACCAAACACATAGATAGGTATATATGTCTGTGAATAGCTGTTGGCTGATGAATTTTATGAATGGTTATTGATTGGCTATTTAAAAAAAACTATCAAACTATCTGATGAATCTCATTTTTTTTAATCAAATTTCTTTAAAATAAATCTTGGAGACGTCCTTACAATGAAAACTCCATTAAGAACAGAGTCTTTTTGGCCATGTTCATTTCTATAATACAGGATCTAATACAATGTCTCAAGCATAGCTGAAGACATAGCTCAATACAACATATACTAAATTAATGAACCAATGTCTTAATAATTATAGGTTAAGATAAAGATAAATACACGCTTTCTTTTATGTGTTAAGTATATATTTCCTAATTAGTTGACTGAAATTAATTATAGAAGGAAATACCAGAGTCTGCTAAAAATATATACATCTTCCTATAATCAAACTAAAATCAGACATTAAGTCAACACTGGAACACTAAAATAAATAATGGACAAAAAGTCTTAGAAGTCTGTAATTGTGCCCAAATGCAATCTGTTGCATTATGCTCATGAATTCAATAGGTTAACTATAAAATTTTTTAGCAAAACCAAATATAAATAATTGAATATTAAAAATAATAGTAGGATATTTTTTATTTTAATTTTTCTAGATTTTAGGTATAATTAACAAAAATTGCACATATTTATTACGTACATGAACGTTGACATACATATACATTTTGAAATGATTATTCATAATAAAGATAATTCACATATCCATTTTATTCCTATACTAGTTAAATCAAATAGCTGTATTTAATTATAAGAAAGCAAAGCTTAAAAGGAAGAGACATTCATCGAACTCTTATCATATATATACACTTATCTTCTCCATGAAAAGTTTTTTAATATTTCTACTAATTAGATGACACCAAAGACATTTTCAGTTTTAACAAACCATATCATCTTCAAACATTTAGGTGGTAAAGAGCCTCAACATATTTAAATATAGCTTATCCAGTTTATAGCATGTTTTCATGAATGAACTCGCCATTACCATTCCTCCACATCCCGCCTCAAACTGAAGGACTCTGTAATTATAAAGTAATGAGATAGATTTTCTTTTGTAACTTATGCAAATTAATTTCGCTACTTTCAAAAGTGAATTGTTCCTATGATGACTGAATTAATGTTTTTACTTATTTGTGTTTCCTTTTAACTACAGTATTGAGTTTTAAATAGACACATTATTTTTGTTAAATCATTTCTATGAAGAACTGGGCTCCTATGTGACTTAATTATGTAAACAGAACTTTTTAAATGATGGCGTTTAGTAATGACTACTCTGCGTTCAAAAGCTCAAAGGTAACATCTGTGCTAATCAGTTTTCAGGTTTTATTATATTTATGATAAAATGTAAATGTAAAAAAAATTTATTTTAAAAGGTAGGGACTTCAGCATTCTGAACTTGCAAATGTTAAAGTAGTTATATTTTCAGAAACTATATAAAAACATTTAAGGTCTGAAAAGATGGGGGAAAGACTGATATTTAGCAGAAAATTTTAAATTTTTTATAATATATAAATTATAATTATATTATGTAAATATAAATTTATTATATAAATTATAATATATATTAAATTAGAAAAAAGTAAATCTGTAAGGAGAATTATAAGCATGGTACAATATTTCATAAGAGATTTTTAAATTAGTAAGCATTTAAAAAGGTTATTACAATATGGTAATAAGGATAACATTTAGCACTTATGCAACTTGTTATGAAACTTGTATTTCAAAATAATTGAAAAAATTCAAATAATATATTACATTTAGAAAAAGTATATTTAACGTGAAACCACAGCTTTTGTATAACACACACCAAGGGACCCAAGGACCGTGGGCATCCTCGAGTGCCAGTCTGGTTGGCAAAGAAAGAATGCCAAAAATTAAGGTCAGTCAGAGATTGACCATAATCATATCTTTTTTCATACTTAGATATTATAATTAGATAACTATTTTCTTTATTCCATATGAATGAGTTTGAGTGAAATATCTCTACCTGTAACATATTTATATGTTACGTACATTTATAAATGCCTGTGCCATTTCAGGTTCTTTTTTTTTTTTTCCAGTTTTACTAGGTGATAAATTTCATGCCATATAATATAAGACAGGCACTGTCACTGATACTTTGAAAGCTAGTTTTACCTTTTTCCAGTTATCATAAGAATTCTGCAAAGCACTAGAACACCAAAGGCCTTGGAAAAATCTTTATCATTCATGATTTAGGCTTTGAGTTTTTTAAAGTCTTTAAACATAATCTCTAGCAAGACTTTAAAATCTACAGAAAAGTATAAAGAAACATATAGAATTTCAAATGCTAGAGAAACGAGGGTTGCTGAAATTTCTGTGTTACTTCCCCCATGGTCTCTGCTTTCTGCCATCTTTTAAAAATTGTTCTGGTGAAATAGTGAATTAAACATAAATTTAGCACCTTATTTTCTTCTTAAAAAAATAAAAAATTACTAGAAAACATCCCAAGCTAAAAAAAATCCTAGTAAATAAAATCTCCATGAGCCAGAAACGAACAGAGAACACAGCATAATAAAAAGAAGCTAAAACCAATAGCTGACAGATAAGAAGTTCTGGCACAGATAATGCCATCAGGTATATGCCCCATTTGGAATCCAGGACAGGAACAAGAATCCCATGTGAAATCAGAAATTAGGAATACAGTTTCTTCCATGAGTGGAACAAAAATAGTGCCCCCTACTCACCTAACAAAAATAAGTTGTTCTCTGGAGCCAAGATATAGGTACAACCTTAGTAAGTCTGGCTTAAGATGGATTTATATTTCATGGGGGAGGGAAGGTAAAGTCTCATAACTATAAAAACATTGGGCAAAATCCATGAGTTGAGACTCATAAAGTGGTGTTATGTGCCTGGAGTTGCTAGAGTATTTGCAGGCTCAAAATTAACGCACAGAGAGGGCATATACAGGAAAATCTCCCTCAGAAGTTGAGATCAAAACAAGATTTTCAAATTATGAGTCTGATCAATGTTGGAAACACAATCTGTGCCACAACTGAGAAAATTAATGTTGATAATTTAGTTATACTAAAGAAAAATTTAAAAAGTATTCTGACTTCTGTATCAATCTGAGATTGAACAGCCATCATACTAAAAGTAAACAACAGAAACTGGCAAAATATGCGAATCAAAGATTTTTCAAGATTCTGGAGGCCAGGCAATGAAGAAATACAGTAATCCTTGAGAACTAAAGAAAAAACAAGGTCAGTCCTACAATTGCCCCAGTTTATTGCTTTTATAAATTTTCCAGGCCTTATAGTTAGAAGAGAAACTTAGGCAGAATCAGGAAGATTTTCTGAGTTAAGGGGATGCTGCTAAGAGTATGAAAAAAAAAAAATCAAAGCAGTTGAATTAAAGTCCATGAGACAATATCAAAAGAAAAGAGCTGCAAGGAGGGTGAATTCCACAAAAGATGTCTGTCCCTACCAGCAACACTGGGAAATCTCATAATTCAGGGGCCACTTAGTAAAGCACACAGAAGGATCTTGCTTCATGGCAGAGAATCATTAACCTTAGACTAAACATGACTCGGATCTCACCTAAACATCTGAGAAGAAAGCCTCAAACTATCAAGCTTAACTTTATCTCAGAACAAATCTCAAGAATATTTATAGAAATATAAAAGTATCTAATACCCAGAAGGCAAAGTTAATGTCTGATATTCAATCAAAAATTACCAGGTATCAATATGCAAAGAAGTGGGAAACATACTCAGAATCAAAAGAAAAATGTATAAATAAATCAAAACCAATGCAGAACTGACAAACATATTGTAATTAGCAGGAAAAAAATTGGCAATAGATTTAAACCTGACCATATATTTAATCACAAAATATATAAATGATCTAACCCCGATAATTTAAAGGGAGATATTAACATATTAGACAAAAAATGAGACTCAACTACATACTGCCTTCAAGGGATATACTTTCATTATAAAGACAACAACAGGTTAAAAGAATAAGTAGGGAAATAGTTATATTACTTTGCTAACTAAATTACACCAGAATGGCTATATCAAAGATATTTCAGAGCAAAGGATATTATCAAGATTGTTCCAAAATGCTGAAAGTGTCAATTCATAAGGATGATAGAATAATCACTAATATTTATGAATTCAAAATACCTGAAGCAAGAAAAAACAGAGAAATCCACAATTAAAATCAGAGATTTCAAGACCCTGCTTTCATTAATTGACATACAGTGGACAGATAATTAGTACAGAGCATAGCCACCATGTATGGTAACACGAAGGTCCCTAAAACAACTGTAGGACTGTGGTGGGGACAGCAGTCCAGCTAAAATGAGCTGAGAAGAGAATGAAAGGAGACTAACTATCAACTCTGAGTTCCTCCAAAATTTTCTTTTATAAGGAGAAACTATGAAATGAGCTGTGCAAAGGGCAGAGTAGTAGTAAAAGGTTCTATTTGCTTTTTTTGGAATTTATAACAAACTAGAACAAATGTGCATGCCTAGAGTGACATTCAGGTAAGACAGAAGAAAATTATGTACAGTAGAGAAAACAGTGGGAATAATTAGAGACAACTTAGAAAAGGCAAGAAAAGGAAGGAGAAACCAGTAACAACATAAAAACTTCATTTATTTGAAACATACAATCACATGCTTGAATAATTCGTAAGCAAAAAAATAAATTATTATAAAAATTAGAAAATATATGAATCTGAACAAAAGTTAATATAGTAGTAGAGAGATGAGGCAGCTAAGGTGGCAGGTAAGGGATATTTATAACGATAAAGTCTTACATTAATTCTTTGTTGTTGTTAGAGATAGGATCTCCTTGTGTCACCCAGGCTGGAGTGCAGTAGCATGCTTGTAGTTCACCATAGCCTCGAACTCCTGGGCTCAAGTGATCCTCCTGCCTTAGCCTCTCAAGTAGCTAGGACTACAAGTGCCCAGCATGATGCCCAAGCTGGTCTCCAACTCCTGACCTCAAGTAACCCTCCCTCTTTGGCCTCCCAAAGCACTGGGTTATAAGCATGAGCCATATCCGGCCTTATATTAAATTTAAAAGGTAAACTATAAAAGAATCCCACTTAGGAATTAGAAAAAAGGAAAAGAAAATAGCTGCTCTGTAGGTTAGTTTCTATACCTGGTCTCCTTAAGGAACATAAGACATAAAGTCATCTGAAAGTAAATTACTGAATGGACATGACAGTCAAGCTTGTCAGTGACAGATGAACTGCTTGAAGGCCAAACCTGCAAAGCTCAAGGAGACACATGCTATTTGAGTACATTTCTATTTACATTGACAATTTCGTCAATTCTATATTTTATTAAAGGCAAACAGAAATAGACGAGATCAATGGACTAAGGCCCATGCATAGAAATCACCAAATCATACATTTAGTATCTCAAAAATATACAACTCATCTACCAAAAGCTTTTGAAGGCCTCTTCTTTAGGAGTTCACTATTGACATAATATCCAGACAGAAATTAATCATACTCCTTAAAACCGTAATTTTATTCCTAAAATAAAATGGAAAAATACTATTGTTTGTAATCCTTTGACTCTGGCTAGAAAAAATAATCTGCATTAACTCAAGAGCAAATTAATTCCTAGGAAAAAGCTATGAAGGAATATTATAGCAAATATCTACTCCACTTCTGACTTACCTTTCATTCTCTATTAGAGTCTTTATTGGTAGAAGTTCTTTGTTTTAATGTAGTCTAAACTTTCAGCCTTCTCTTAAATCATAAATTACATTTACATTTTTTCCTTATTTAAAAAATTATTTCTTATCCCAAAGTTACCACGGTAGTCACTAATAATTTGTCTTTTACAATCAGATCAATATTTCACACAGAATTTAGGGTTTTTAATGTGTATGATCTGGGGACAAGTTTTAGGTTCCACTCTGGATTGACCAACTCAACCAGAAACTTTTCTTAAAACAAAAATAGTATCTACATCATGTTTTCATAGGTTTTTAAATGTGTTTCTACATGACTTTGTTCTGTACCAATGGGCACCAATAGTATCTTATCTTATCTATAAAATCTTATCTAACCTTATAAAAATACTTTACTTTTGGCTTAACACATTTTCTCACAATTCTGAATGCCACAAATCCAAGATCAAGGTGTCTATAGGGTTGGTTTCTGAAGCCTCTCTCCATGGCTTGCAGAAGGCTGTCTTCATGTGAGTGTCTGTGTACTAATTTCTTCTTACAAAGAGCCTTGTTGGGTGGATTGGGGTCCCCTCTAATGGCCTCATTTTCTCTTAATCACCTCTTTATCAAGGCCGTAATCTCCAAACACAGTTGCCTCTGAGGTAGTGGGAGTTAGATCTTTTAATTTGGAGGGAAGCACAATTCAGCTCAAAACAGGAAGAAACAATTGTCTAAAATGAGGTCTGACCATTAAGCTCGCCAAC
Organism: Otolemur garnettii; assembly: GCF_000181295.1. Lineage (NCBI taxonomy): Eukaryota > Metazoa > Chordata > Mammalia > Primates > Galagidae > Otolemur > Otolemur garnettii. Next base: position 1,770,613 of record NW_003852429.1, on the reverse strand, counting down.
CCATCCTAGACCAAGTGCTGCACACCTCCTTGTTGAACAGATGGCCACGGGGAGTACTTCAAAGGTGGCTTGTAATTTCTACTTTTACGTTCACATGAGATATTCACATATTGGTAAGTACTGACCATCTCATTTTACCTTCAGAAAATCCTATTCTGTTATCTGAGTTTTACATTCGCAGGCCTTGTAAATCAAAGCATTCAAGCAATTTAAAAAGTCTTGATATCAGAAAGGCTAAGATCTTCAAGCATGTCTCAGCTACCTTACCTATCCAGGTCCTTTTAGTTGAATTTATAAATTTTAGAGTCAGCATTTGAATTTACCAAAAAAAAAAAAAATCAGCAAAAAACTTGATTGGGGTTATTTTGCGCTTATATATCTGCCTTTCCTCAGCAGTATTCTTCCTATTCTGCATAGTAGCCTTACACAGTATCTGTCCTAGGTATTTTTGTGCTAATAGTAATCACATGTCCCTTTGAATTTTATTTTAATATTGGTACATTTAATTTTTATGTTATATTGCTGGTAAGCTTTACTTTATTATTGGCATATTGAAAGAATGGTTAAATATTGTCCTTTTGTCCATGCCTTGGTTAAACTCATATATTAATTTTAATAGTTCACATATATGTTAGAAAATTTATAAAATCATCCTGTTATAAATGATAAAAATTTTGTTTCTTTCATCATCCAAAAGACCACCAGGATGACTAAATACTAGGAAGGAGAGCTTTGTTGGCAGTATCAGTCATCCCTGGGGCGTGCCAAAGGCCTCACAGAGTCCAGAGTGCACCACAGAGTCATATATTTCAGTAGGCTTGGGGGGAAGCACATGCACAATGGGAAATATAGGGGTAACATACATTCCACGTTCACTTTGGTGTTAGTGTTAATTTAAATAAGGTGGAATGTGGCTCTCTGCATCAAACAGTGAACTACAAGACACAAAGGTAGTTTGAACGCAGCCTCTATAAGCTCGCCACAACTTGTTTAAAGTGTGTAGCTGCCTATCAGGAGAGAGCGTAAGGCCACTCCTCTGTCCAATCACAGTTGTCGTTGTCTGGATAATAAATTAGCTGTTCATTTGCCTGATAAGTACTTAGGAGTGTAACAAGAGTGTTACCTTTTTTTATAGCCCTAGAAATTTAGAAATGTGCCACGTCAGCTAGTCCCTGAACCCTTCATCCATAGATAACTTTTTATTTTCTGAACTTTAGGATCTATCTTAGTTGCTAAAGGGCATGTATTTTGGTCTCTGAGATCACACTTTCCAACTATACACCTTGTATGTCTTTTGCTTAACTTATTGTACATCCTAACATATCCTATAACATCAGATAGAAGTGGTGACAGTAGGCATCACTGTTTTATTCTGACCTAAAAGGGAAATCTATCACTATTTTATCATTCAGTATAATGTTTGCCATAGGACTCTCTTTTAGCTATCTCTGTCAAATGGACTTCTATCCCTAGATGCTAAATGTTTTTATTGTAAATGGATTTTGAATATTCTTTTATTTATTTATTGAGATGACTTTCTATGACTTTCCCCCATTAGTCTTCTAAAGTGAGAAATTAAATAATTTTCTCATGCTAAATCAAATTTATACTGCCAATAATCTCGGTCTTCACTATTTCCTAAATAAGATTATGCATCATTTTTCAAAAGTTTATGTCAGATATTTTCCATTACAGGGAACCTCTGAGTCTATTTTTTTGTTTCTTTGGTTTTCCATTGTGTTTTTGTGTCTTCTGTGCTTTTTTAAGGGCCAGCTGTGCTCTATGGGAAATTAAAGAGATAATTTGAGGCCTCTGATGACATTATCTTTCATGAAAGAATTATTTTTAATTTTCTAGAAATGTCAGGAAGTCCTTATTAACTCAATCTAATCAGGAATTCAAATTATTCGATGCTTGACTTCCATACCAAGGAGAAATACTTTACTTCTATTATAAGCTTATTCCTAAAGAAAAGAGCTGCCTTGGCAAGCCCTGATTCTAAGTTTTGTTTCCCTGAACCTGTGAATCTGTTAAAAGCCTCTCAGTGCCTCTTCCAGAATCTGAAAACGCAAGAAGAAAGCCTGACCAAGCCAGGTTTACCATTCTGGGTTCCATTTTTTCACTTAGACTTTAACACTATAATCATTTACTACCATGCTGGTTCTCTGATGCCTTTATAGCAAATGTCTGTGCCTATTTTTGAGATTTCCTAATTGTTCTCAGTAAGAGGTTGCTCTGATTTACATAGTCGCTTGTGTTTGTTGGGTGTGTGTGTATGTGTGTGTGTGTGTGTCGTGAAATTTGAATATTTTCTTCAGATTAAGAAAGGTTATTACATTGAGTTTTAAATGTCAAAATTCTGTATTGATAATTTAATCATCTTACAGTATAATGGCCTCATAAACTGTTGCAGAATTGAAATTATAAACATTTTACGTATAAGGGAATTGATATTGCAAATAATGTGAAATTATAAAATCTCATCTGTCAGTATGCATCTTGGCATTGTTATAACACAAGCAGTAGTTGGAGAAGAGGCCAGAAGCCCAGTCCTTGTCCTTAACAAAAAGGCAGGTAGACCAGAGCAAGACCAACAACCCAGATCTCAGAAGAAGGGGAAATCCAGCACCAAGTCAAACTCAAAGCAGAAAATACAAAGTCGAGGATTCACAGTACAAATCTGAGTTTACAGATAACAACAATGGGGCCGACAGGGTGTCATAGTTGTTTTACTCTAGTTTCCTGTCTACTTATTTCCTCAGAAAATTTCTATTTTCTTAGAGTGCACAGAATATAGGATAGAGTACACAATAAAAATGGAACACACATACATACACATACATAATAAATTAACATATACAGGAAAAGTAATCAAAACCCAAAAGAACTTTACAAGTTTGTGATTCTAAGAAAATAAATAACAATTTTCACAGCAAGGTGCAGGAAGCAGGAAGAGAAAGGAGTATAAAGTGGAAGAGGAAAAACGGAGAAAAACCAGGATCCGCCTATGGCTCGATCTCAGGGAGGAAAGCTAAAGAAACAGTTCCCAAAGCCTAAGTAAGACTCCTAGGAATTTCATTTCAGAAAGAGTACCTGGAGGTAAGAGGGTAAAATGCTGAATGAAGAAATGGATTTTGGAGTTTCTGAGGGCTAAAAAAACAAAGCGCTTCAGACTGTGGGCCCAGGCAGTCAACACTGCAGCTCTGCCAGCCCTGGGACTTACTGGTGAACGAATAACTCAGTCCAGGGAGCAGAAGCTCACTGGCTTCATGAGATCACAAGAGCGGCTGGAGTCTCCTGCCTCAGGAAGAGGGTAAAGCAAACCCTGCCTGCTGCTGCTTCTAAAGAGCCTGGTAGACAAGTCCCTGTGGAGCTCAGGTCTCCTTGGTTCCAGCCGTCACCTACCTAAATGGCAGGCCGACAACCTCCAAGATGAGGTGCTGTACATTCCGGCTGAAATAGATGTTTACAACCAGAGTTTAAAATCAGAGTCATTCTAACATACATCCTCCCTGAACTGTCATAATAATAAATTATTATAGAATAACCAGGAATGTGACGAAATTATACAAGTTTGTTACAATAAAGGGATGCTGGCAGGTGCAGAGGAACAGGAGAACTGGCACAAAACTCTGAAACTTGTTTTAGAGAAAGAAGAGAACCAGTTTAGTGGCATGCGGATTGTAAAGAAAGGTGCAAAAGATACTGAAATTAAAAATCTTGATATGATAAACTTCTGACATACAGATATTCTATTATACCAAGAAGATCCAGAATACCAGGATCTTGGTCAGAATTCATGTCCATCTTCAGAATTGGGACTCTTAACTGGAGCAGCCCATTTAAACCAAGAAAATTAGCTGGCACTTGCTTTGCCTATTAAGAGGAAAAAAAACACAACATGTGCTCCTGGTGGAAAAACCTTTGTTTCACTTCTTATATATCAGAGGTTCGACCTGCAGGACACAACCCATAGGAACTGTAATAGAGGGTCGTGGCATTAGGAAGAGAACCACTCACAAGGACAAAAGGGGAGCCTTTCTGCTTTTTTGCTAATCAAATCCCACTGTATGACCAACAGAAATCTGTGTTCTCAAAACGTTTTGAAAGACTTGGGTAGAGAGTTGCAGGCATTCTCGAGCAACAGTTGGGAACATGGTGTCATCTTCTTAACACCATAGATTCTTGTGAACAACCTTAACAATGGAACTATGCCATCACTGTCTGTCTTTACTTTGATGATATTTGTAAACACCACCTGTACAATATGTTCAGTTATCTACCTAGATCAGAAAGTTGAAGATCTTCAGATCCACTGCCCAAGTCATTGGAACAACTGCCTCAGTTGGCGTTGGGGCTGCCAAAAACACAAATGAAGCCATGGACTATATTTGTGAACTGTGTTCTTCTCTCTTTTTTTTTTTAAGAGAGTCTCAAGCTGTTGCCCTGGGTAGAGTGCTGTGGTATGCCAGCTCACAGCAACCTCAAACTCTTAAGCTTAAGCGATTCTCTTGCCTCACCCTCACAAGTAGCTGGGACTACAGGCACCCACCACAATGTCTGGCTATTGTTGTTGTTGCAGTTGTCATTTTTGTTTAACAGGCCTAGGCTGGGTTCGAACCCACCAGCCTCGGTGTATGTGGCCAGTGCCATAATCACTGTGCTACGGGAACTATATGTGTTCTTCCCTTGATGTGTCAATGATAGCAACAAAGATGACCTGGAAGAACTGGAGGAAATCATTTAGAAGACCCAGAAGCTTTTCAGGAAAGTGGAATCACCAAATACACACCAATTTAAATACATCATATATCAGCTGATGAGGGAGACAGAGAGTCTGACAAAGAGTAATAATGGAGATTTCAAAAACTTATCTCAAGTTTAAGAAAGGGAATTTGAAAAGGAATATGAACAATAGATATTTACAGATCAGAAAACATACATTGTGTTTCTAATACCGAAGAAAAGAGCAGGATTTACAAAGCTCTATTTTTGTACACTTCACACTTACAGAAATATAATGATGCCATCCTTAGCAATAAACATGTACAAATCCAAGAAGCTCTGGATTACCTGAAAGACTTCTTCAGCAATGTCTAAGCAGCAGGATTTAGTAAGATTGAGCAAGATCTTCCTTGGAAATTTGAAGAAAAGCTTCAGGTATTTCCATGGATCCCAGCAATGAGAACCCTAAACTCAAAGACCTCTACTTCATCTTACAAGAGTACCATGTAAACTCAGAGACGAGAACCATTCTCTTTGTAAAAACAGGATCACTTGTGGATGCTTTGAAAAAACAGACTGAAGGAAATTCTAAACTCAGCTTTCTACAACCGGGCACATTGACCAGATGTTGTGAAACAAATCAGAACATAGAATGACTCTCCCAGCACAGAAGTGCAAACCGGATCCATTCAGAACCACTGGAGATATCAACGTTCTGATTACCACCTCAGTTGCTGATAAAGGCATGACAATTGCACAGGGCAATCTTGTTATCCTGAGTATGTTGGTAATGTCATCAAAATGATCCAAACCAGAGGAAGAGGTAGACCCAGAGTTAGCAAGTGCTCTCTTCTGGAGAGTAATACTGATGTAATTGAAAAAGAAAAAAAATAATATATACAAAGAAAAAAATAATGAGTCACTCCATTTTAAGCCTTCAGACATGGAATTAAGTAACACTTAAAGAAAAGATTCTTCATATACAGATTCATGAAAACTTTATCAGCTGTAGTCAAGAAAAAGCAAAACCTGTGCTTGATAAGAAAAATTTTAAAATGCTTTGCAGAAAATAAGAAGCCTTGGTATGTTGTACGGGTGATATAGGAGTGGTAGAGGATTGCCATTACACTGTGGTTGGAGACGCCTTCAAGGAAGGCTTTGTGAGTAAACCACATCCCAACCCAAAGAAATTTTCAAGTTTTGAGAAGAGAGCCAAAATATTCTGTGTCAGACAGAACTTCAGCCATGACTAGGGAATCCATGTAAAGTCTAAGATGTCTGAGATTCCAGTTATAAAAATTGAAAGTTTTGTGGTGGAAGATGTTGCATCTGAAGCTCAGGCACTGCACTCAAAGGACTTCCATTTTAAATGGATACCTTTTGATGTTCCAGAAAAGTCCAGGTGACTTCAGGGCCTCAACCTTCTGCTACAGGAAGCAGGAGACTTTGAGTAAAGCATCTAACCCAGGAGGAACAATGGTGGATCATTGGTACCACTGTGAACATATTTCACCTAAGGCTTGTGCTGTATTGAACATTTACCACTTTATGTTCTGTGTTTTTACCACATCATATATGAAAAGCACAAGGGGATAGCAGCACTATTTTGTAAGTCAATAGAGCACACGGTACTTGGGAAAAATTAAAAAGCCTCAGTCTCTGCTTCTCTCCTTCTCTTCACAATCAACTGCCCATGAACACACTGTAACCACTCTACACCCAGTGGAATAGACAGATGAATACATGAAATGTTGAACGGTTTTCTATACCTCCCTTTCGCAACCCACTTTAAACGGGCTTTTGCCCTTAACAAATCTACTGACATTTACCAGGGACTCCATTGCCAAATCCACTGGAACTTGTTAGTCCTTCCCTTATTTGACCTCTGCCCTTTGGCCTGGTGGCACTCCTTTCTTAAAACTCTTTCTTGCTTCTTTCTCCTAGTTCCACTCTAGTGCTTTTTGTTGGTTTCTTCTTGCTGATCCCTTAAGTGTTGATAATTCCAAAAGTTCACTATGTATACTGTATGTATATACATATTATACACACATTATATGTATACATACCTAATATATACATATGTATTATCCACATTGTAACTATTATACACGTGTGTAATAGTTATTCATATGCTCATGTTCTCTACATAGCAATGTGTAGAATGGTGATCTTAAAACTCTACAGTGGACAATTTTTCATAGTAAGAGCATAAAAACAATAAAATAATTCCTGTTCTTTTAGTTTACTGTCCATATTGCCCTATTCATTTGTTTGTTTTGTTTTTCTTTAATCTGTGCCATTGCTTGCTTTAAATGGTCATCTCAAGCCATTTTCAAATAACAGTTTATGTTCAACACTCAGACTGTCCATTCTCAGCTGCCTTGGATGACACTGATGAAGCAGTTTAATTTGGCTGTCCTTTCTATTTAAAAAATTAGAATATGTACCCAAATGACACGCCTGTGTCACTTAGTAAGGTTTGCTAAAGCTTCGGAAAGCTAAGTTAGGGAGACAAGTGCCTAAATTTTGCCATTTCCAGCCAGACCCAGCTATTTTGTGTTAGAGAAAAGTTTTATATATGTGGCAATTACAGCATTTTTCTGAAACAGATTCATATTAGTTGTTTATAATTCAGTGGGACCATCAATGGCTTAAAAAGTCTCCAAAAATCAAAAAACAGTAATGCTACATCAATATGTATGACCAGGTAACCTTTTTCAAGTAGCACCTATTTACATCTGAAGGCTATGTGAGACCACCTCAGGCACAGCCAGGCACCCAGACTATGTGAATCCACCCTGGACATCAACGGGGTGACACTCTACAGCTTTATTGCTCTCTGTGTGATCTGATGAGCAGTAGTGTGGGCAGGAAGCCAGAAAATCTTGCTGATTATATAGTTTCTTTTTGGCTTTTCTTCATCTGTAAAGTAAGGATAATACCAAACTCTAGGGATTAATAGAATGTTTTTTATAGTAAAAGAACATATGAAAATTACATGATCTAGAGCATCTGCTTGATAATAGTTATTGTAAGCATTCTTAGTAAGACACTTGAATGGATTATTTAAACCAAAAAACCTATATTTTATAGAGGGTAATGCTTGTTAACCTATTTTGTTGTATTCACTTTTGTAATCACATTTATATTCACTTTTCACTGAACAATTTTAAAGTATTCCTCTTCCTTAAGTATTGAGATTAATTATAATGAAATGTTTTACTTGAAATATTGTCTCCCTTGTATGTACCTGACATAAAAATCATCACCTAGAAAATACTTTAAAAGAGTTTAAAACACAGGCGGCACCTGTGGCTCAAAGGAGTAAGGTGCCAGCTCCATATGCTGGAGGTGGCAGGTTCAAAGCCAGCCCCGGTCAAAAAAAAAAAAAAAAGAATTTAAAACAATTCTAAAGCTCTAATTCTGAAACTCTTACAGATGCTAAGAAAGTTACCCCAAAATAGTAAGATGCAAACCCTCAATTATAAGAGCTTAAGGAGTAAAGTAAAACAAGTCGGGCAAGTTAGCACTCCTTGTGATTCAGGGCATAGCGCTGAGGCTAGAGCAATGAATCAGATGTGATTCCCTGCTCTAATAGAAACAGCAAGAGGGAAAGACACACGGGATAGGTATAATTGCATGCCTGGGTAAAACTGAAGTTGAAAAGAATAAGGAAATGATCAATGATGAGTAGATAAAGAAGATGACACTTGAGTTTTGAAAGCATGAACGGGCTGGGTGCCTGTGGCACAGTGGTTAAGGCACCAGCCACACACACCAAGGCTGGCAGGTTAGAACCAGGCCCGGTCAGCTAAAGGACAATGACAACTGCAACAAAAAATAGCCAGGCACTGTGGCAGGCACCTTATTCCCAGCTACTTGGGAGGCTGAGGCAAGAGAATCACTTCAGTCCAAGAGTATGAGGTTGCTGTGAGCTGTGACACAACAGGGCTCTACCAAGGGTGACATAGTGAGACTTTATCTCAAAAAAAAAAAAAAAAAGAGAAAGCATGAACGTTTAGCCAAGAGAACATTCCAGGCCAAAAAGGCACCCAAAGCAAATACATAATGCCCTGACCTCTGAGGCAAACTTAAATAGTTCTCTGCAGTTGGATCAGAGGTATGACAATGCAATGCTATTACCATAGGCTGTCCCCAGAGATTAAAATCATTATAAAGGGGAATATGACATTTTCATATTCAAAGAGAATATGACATGTTTTGAAGAGTAAACCCTTGAAATTAAAATTCAACAATTATTTATTACTTATTTCAATAAATTATTTCAACAAATTATTTTCAATAATTATTTAATATTTGCTTATTAATATTAATCTTTGCATTGTCCCTGTCACCCTAGTATCTACCTTTGCAAAATATTTTTAAAGTATATTAAAGTAGTGCCACACCTGTGGCTCAAAGGAGTAGGGTGCCGACCTCATATGCCAGAGGTGGTGGGTTCAAGCCCAGCCCCAGCCAAAAACTGCAAAAAAAAAAAAAAAAAGTGTATTAAAGTACAAGTAAAATGTTTTATAAAATATTTTTAAAGTATTTTAAAGTACACAGGATTTTTTAAAGTACAAGACTCAAAACCACAGTAAAGACCAGAATATACCTTTTTCCTCCTAGAAACAAATCAAATGGAGAAATGAAGAGGGATTATAGAAGAACATTTCATCATCCTAAAATATATAAACTGTATTAGCTTCATATTATCAACTTTGGGGAACACAGTGAAATCCGAATCAAACAACTTCTCTGGAAGGTGGTCCTGGGAAACTAGCAACAACTCTCTTCAGTGAGAAGTGAGTAAAATGAAATTCTGGAAGAAAGACCATAAACAATATATTACTAGTCTAGTGCTACACAGGAAATTTCCTAAAAGTTATTTGCTTAAAACCATAAACACTTCCTATCTCCTAATTTTGAGGGGTTAAGACTTTGAAATAATTTAGTTACATGTTTCCAGCACTGGGTCTCTTTGAGGTTACATTTAAGACTTTGGCCAGGACAGCTATTGTTTGAAACTGTTCCTGGAGTAGAAGGATCTAATTCCAGAAAGTAGATCACTCCATGACTACTGGCCTCAGTTCCTTGCTGCTATGGGCAGGAAGTATCAGTTACTTGCTACATAAACCTTCTTATATGGCTGCTTGAGCATTTTTACAGTATGACAGCTGGCTTCCCCCAGAGTCAGCACTTCAAGATAGAGAAAGGAAGTCAGAAATGACAATATCTTTCATGACCTACCCACAGAAATCCACAGCATCATTTCTGCCCTATTCTATTCATTAGAAGCAAGTTACTAAAGGAAGTTCATACTTAAAGGGAGAGAAATTAGGTTCCACCTTTTGCAAGTAATGTCAAAAATACTGTGGATGTATTTTAAACCATCACCATTGCCTCCAGCCTGTACATACAAGGATCAGAGATGTCAGGAGTTTATGGAAAAGACAGGGGATGCCCATTTTAGATATATATTTCCAACTTTAAAACAACTTTTTAAGAAGTCAATCAAGCATTTGGAAAAGGAAGCTCATGGCCCCCACAGTGCCTTTTTTCCCCTTCTGACCAAGTTTCATATAAATGAGAGAAGTTATCACAGTAAGGAAGATGTATAATCTAAAAAATTTTTAACATAACATGTGGAGGAAGAAAGGCAACAATAAATGAGGAGCCACCGTATAGGAATACATCAACAACAGCCATGTAAGACAGCAGCTCACCCAGGAGGAAGACCATGGGCCCTGGGGCTTTTCTGTGAAAGGACTTCTTTCCAAAGAAGCCAAGGCACTGCAGAATCTGTGTGGGAGTGGAGTGGTGGTGGGAAAGGCAATTTATAATTCAAATAGTTTCACCCACTAGGATGTTATGTACTTCTTTAACTAGATAAGCTCAGCTTCACTGGCACCATTTCAATAAATACAGAAAGAAAATGATCCATGTTTCTTGTCCAAGTTCAATTAACCAAAGATCTAATTACTTCAACAATCCCTGTCTATAGGTAAGTGTCTCAAAGGAAGTCCACATCATCCAGCCCTGTAGTCAACTTACAGCAGGGAGAGTCTATTTGGTCCCTAGAGAGAGAAGAACCAAGAATGTACTCGTGGTATTTTAGGGAGAACACAGCCTGGGGAGTTAAGCCCCCATGCAAAAATGACCAAGGAGATAAGAGGGAGTTCAATGTGGAATCTAAGCACAAATTCTCACACAAGGACAAAAATATATAAAGTATGTCTGTCTTTTCACATGCAAAAAAAGAAATTTTAGGAATAAACCAGAGGCTAAAAACTGAATCAAAAAAATCTCCAAAGTGTAACAGTAAGAGTTACACATGTGAGAGGGAGGCAAGATGGCTGACTGAAGCCAGCTTTCGGCTGAGGCTCCCGTCCAGAGGGAGAAATAATGGCCAGAAATGACCTAATAAAGTTGAAGATAAGGAGCCAAGCTGAGAGAGAAGATCCATAGGTTCACATCACCCCTGCTGAGACAAGCTGGGACTCCAAGAATACAAATTTTAGGTATAAAATCCATCCCAAAGAGGGGAGAGTGGCTTGGAGCGAGTAGAGTACAAAGGACCTTTTGTTTCACCAAAGGGGAGAAAACTAACTGAGGGCCAGGACTCCTTCCACAGAGAGATACTGCTACAAGCCCAAGCAGTCTCTTGCCTGGGCCAAAAGTTGATCTAATAGTCTCCCTTCCTAAACTCCCAAACCACCCCTCCCTGCTCTCCTGGTGGTCTGGAAGACTACTCTCTGCAAAATCTGGAGTGTTTGGCAGAGTTTTGCTGGGGTGAGACAGCTCATGAACTGTGGAACAGTTGCTGAAACTATAACTTTAAAAGAGGCAGGGAGTTACAAGAGGGGAGAGACTTGCCCCATCTTGGAAAGATCATAGGTCGGTCCCAGGGTACCCACCAGGGTCTTCGGCCCACCGGCTCTCCTCCTCAGCAGCCCTCAGTGGGTGCCAGGCTCCTGTGACTGGTGGCCCTGGCAGTGACTCCCATCCAGCTATTGAGACCTGTGGCCCACAGCTGAAGAATCCTGCCCAGCCCCTGCCACCGGTACAGCCCATGGCCAGCAACTCCACCCTCCAGCTCCCTGTCTGGCTCCTGCAACTCACAGCCCACAGCCAGTTACTCCACCCTCTGGCTCCCAGCCCAGCTCCTACAGCATGAGACGGGGGTTCAGCAGCTCCACCCTCCAGTTCCCTGCCCTCCAAAATCCCTGCCAGGTCCTGTGACCCTTGCAGCAGGTGGCAATGCCCTCCAGCTGCCTGCCAGCTCCTGAAATCTGCACACAGCAATACCCCAGACAGGCAGCACCACCCTCAAAAGTGGCATTGCCACCCCTGACAGTGGTGGCAGTTCCAAGGTCCCTCCCACTGGGGTCAAATTGAGCTGCCAGTGGACCCCCACTGCCCAGATGCTGAAGACTTTTTGAACTCTCTCACCTGATCAGTGTTTGTGTCAAACAGGACAATTAGTTTGGAACTCTTGACCTGGGCTGATCACCTGGGGACCCACCAAGGTTGTACCCTGGTTGCGTTGTTGTGGGAGTGTGGGATTCTCCCTGTCTAGTTGTCGCCTGTGGGGAGGTGGGATGCCTTAGTTGTTTATATGTCTCCACAGCCAAAATTTCAGCCCAAAGCCACTGATTCACTAGAATTGGACAGAGACTAACTGAATACCAGTCAGCACCATCTACCCCACCCCACCAAGCAGGTACCCAGAGTTTCAGGCAGTAGTTCTGAATGGTACCTTTGTAAAGCTCTAAGCCAGGCATCCTCAAACTATAGCCTGCGGGCCACATGCAGCCTGCCTAGAACATTTATCCGGCCTGCCAGGTGTTTTTGCCACTGCTGCCTGTCCTGCTTAGCAGCCAACTCATCCAGGGGCCCATAGTCTGGCCCTCCAATGGTCTGAGGGACAGTGAACTGGCCCCCTATTTAAAAAGTTTGATGACCCCTGCTCTAAGGGAAAAGCCTTAATCACCAGTCCCAGTTCTTGGTAAAGGGCTGATCAATTTCAAGTCCAGGAGCCTTTAATTCAATTTCACCTTGCCAGCTTCTCTAGGCAAATAGTGAAAAATAATCATGTGGTGGAATGAGCAGAAAAACTCTGGCAACATGAATAATCAGAGTAGATCAACTCCCTCAAGAAATGACAAAGGAGAAACAACAGAAGATCCCATTCATAAACAAATGGCTGAGATGTCAGAAACCAAATTCAGAATTTGGAATACAAATAGGATCAACAGAATGGAGGTAAAAATGGAATTGGAAATTCAAGGAGCAGGGTAGCACCTGTGCCTCAAAGGAGTAGGGCGCCAGCCCCATATACCCAGCTGGCCAAAAACTGCAAAAAAAACCCCAGTGGTGGGTTCAAACCCAGCCCTGGCCAAAAACTGCAAAAAAAAAGAAGAAGAAAGAAATTCAAAGAGCAATTCAAAATTTTTCTCAAGAATTAAATGAATTCAAAGACAAAATTAAAGATTTTGATACATTGAGACAAGAACTTGCAGCCCTCAAAGATCTAAGAAATACAGTAGACTACCTCAGTAACAGAATGGAGCAGGCAGAAGAAAGGATCTCTGACACTAAAGACAAAGGTTTTGAACTCTCCCAAATGCTCAAAGAGGAAGAGAAGTGGAGAGCAAAAATAGATCATTCCCTGAGTGAATTGTGGGACCACTCCAAAATAGCACATTTGCCTCACAGGAATCCCTGAAGGAGAAGAGGATGGTCCAAAAGGCACAGATACTCTACTCCAAGACAGAATTGAGGAGAACTTCCCAAGCATGGCAAGAGATACTAAAATTTAGATAGCAGTTTCAGAACCCCCACAAGACTCAACCCAAATAAAGCATCTTCTAGTCACACTGTAATTAACAGCCAGATGTAAGAAAATCATAACCTCCAAGGGGAAGAATATTAGAATGACTGGAGATATTTCTGCTGAAACTTTCAAGCCAGAAGAGGATAATCATCAACCTTCAATCTCCCAAAAAAAAAAAAAAAAAAAAAAAGACCATATGATTCTCTCAATTGTATATGCAGCTAAATTGAACTTCATTTATGATGGAGAAGTTGAATACTTTAATGACATACACATGTTGAAGAAATTTGCCATAACCAAAAGCGCTCTTCAGGATATCCTCAGACTCATCTTCCATAATGACCAACACAATGCTCTACCACCAAAGTAAACTCACTCACTCTGAAATTCTTGACCAAAACCCTATTTCCACAGTGGTGAAAAGATTTAAAATGTCCACTGGACTTTCGAAAAACTTGACACCCAAAATACTATCAGGCTTATCAATACTCTCAATTAAGGTGAACAGCTTAAAAGAGGCACAGGTTGGCTGACTGGATACAAAAACTGAGGTCAGATATCTGCTGCATACAAGAATTTCATCTTACCTTAAAGGATAAATATAGACTCAGGGTGAAGGGAGGGGCATCTGTAATCCAGACAAACAGAAATCAGGAAAAAGCTGGGGTGGCAATTTTATTTGCAAATACACTAGGTTTTAAACCAACAAAAGTAAGGAAAGACATGGTTGGTCACTTAAGGGAAACACTCAACATGATGAGATGTCAATTATTAATATTTATGTGCCCAACCAGAATGCTCCTCAATTTATAAGGGAGACCCTAAGAGATATGAGGAATTTAATACTTTTTAGAAACATAATAGTTGGAGATTTTAACACCTCTTTGGCAGTGTTGGATAGATGCTCCAATAAGAAACTAAGCAAAGAAATTTTGGACTTAAACTTCACAATACAACAATTGTATTTGATAGACATCTACAGAACATTTCATCCTAACAAAACTGAATACACATTGTTCTCATCAGCCCACGGAACATCCTCCAAAATTGATCACATCTTAGGTCACAAGTCTAACCTCAGCAAATTTGAAAGTACAGAAATTATTCCTTGTATTTTCTCAGATCATCACGCAATAAAAGTTGAACTCACCAATAACAGGCATCTGCAGATGGAAATGGAAAGACATGTAAACTAAACAACCTTATGCTGAATGATAGCTGGGTCATAGATGAGATTAAGAAGGAAATTGCCAAATTTTTGGAATAAATCAATAATGAAGACATGAATTATCAGAACCTGTGGGATACTACAAAGGCAGTCCTACAAGGGAAATTTATAGCATTGCAAGCCTTCCTTAAGAAAATAGAAAAAGGAAGTCAATAACTTAATGGGACATCTTAAGCAACTGGAAGAGGAAGAACATTCCAACCCCAAACCCAGCAGAAGAAAAGAAATAAATAAAATTAGAGCAGAATTAAATGAAATCTAAAACAAAAGAATTATTCAAAAGATCAATGAAACAAAAAGTTGGTTTTTTGAAAAATTCAACAAAATTGATAAACCTTTGGCCAACCTAACGAAAAATAGAAAATTAAAGTCCATTGTATCATCAATCATAAATTACAAAGGCAAAATAACAGATACCTCAGAAATTCAAAAACTCCTTAATGAATATTATAAAAACTATATTCTCAGAAATATGAAAATCTGAAAGAAATTGACCAATACTTGGAAGGACTTTAACTTCCTAGACTTACTCAGAAAAAATTTGAAATGCTGAACAGACCTATATCAAGTACTGATATAGAATCAACTATATGAAATCTCCCAAAAAAGAAGAGTCCAGGATCAGATGGCTTCACATCAGAATTCTACCAAACCTTTAAAGAGGAACTAGTACCTATATTACTTAAGCTTTTCCAAAACACAGAAAAAGAAGAAATACGTCCCAACACATTCTATGAAGCAAATATCACCCTCATCCCCAAACCAGGAAAAGACCAAACAAGAAAAGAAAACTATAGACCAATATCTTTAATGATCATAGATGCAAAAATATTCAATAAGATCCAGCAACATATCAAACAAATTATACACAAGGACCAAGTGGGTTTTATCCCAGGGTCTCAAGGTTGGTTTAATATGTAAATCTATAAATATAACATATCACATAAACAAACTAAAAAACAAAGACCATATGATTCTCTTAATAGATGCAGAAAAATTTTTTAACAATATCCAGCATCCTTTCATGATCAGAACACTTAAGACAATAGGTATAGTAGGAACTTTTCTTAAACTGATAGAGGACATGTACAGCAAACCCACAGCCAATATCATATGGAATGGAGTAAAATTGAAAACATTTCCACTCAGATCAGGAACAGGAAAGGTTGCCCATGGTCTCCACTGCTTTAACATCGTAATGGAAGTCTTAGCCATCGCAATCAGGCAAGAGAAGATGATCATACAAATGGGGTCAGAGGAGATCAAACTTTCACTCTTTGCAGATGATATGATTTTATACCTTGGAAACCCCAGGGACTCAACCATAAAACTCTTAGGAGTGATCAAGAAATATAGTAGTGTCTCAGGATACAATATCAATACTCACAAATCAGTAGCTTTTATATATACCAATAATAGTCAAGCCAAGAACAGTCAAGGACTCTATTCCCTTTATAGTTGTGCCAAAGAAGATGAAATATTTGGGAATTTATCTAACAAAGGACATGAACGGTCTCTATAAAGAGAATTATGAAACTTTGAGAAAAGAAATAGCTGAGAATGTTAACAAATGGAAAAACATACCATGCTCATTACTGGGAAGAATCAACATTGTTAAAATGTCCATACTACCCAAAACAATTTACAAATTTAATGCAATCTCTATCAAAGCACCACCATCATACTTGAAAGATCTGGAAAAACTAGTTCTTCGTTTTATATGGAACCAGAAAAAACGTCGAATAACCAAGACATTACTCAGAAATAAAAACAAATCAAGGGGAATCACGCTATCAGACTTCAAACTATACTATGAATCTATTGTGATCAAAACAGCATGGTATTGGCACAAAAATAGAAAGGTAGATGTATGGAACAGAATTGAGAACCAAGAGATGAACCTAGACACTTATTGTCATTTGATCTTTGATAAGCCTATCAAAAATATAAATTGGGGAAAAGATTCCCTATTTAACAAATGGTGCTGGGAGAATTGGCTGGCATCTTGTAGAAGACTGAAACTGGACCCACAACTTTCACCATTAACAAAAATTGATTATCACTGAAAAAAAGACTTAAGACATGAAACTGTAAAGATTCTTGGAGAAAGTGCAGGATAAACACTTGAAGAAACTGGCCTGGTAGAATACTTTATAAGGAGGACCCTCTCCTTCCCCCGCCCCCGGGCAACTGAAGGAACACCAAAAATACATTATTAGGATCTGATCAAACTAAAAAGATTCTGTGTTCACAGCCAAGAACACAATAAGTAAAGCAAGCAGACAGCCCTCACAATGGGAGAAGATATTTGCAGTTTATGCTTCTGGCAAAGGTTTGATACCAGAATCCACAGATAACTCAAACTTATTAATAAGAAGAAGAAGAAGAAAAGAGAAAGTAACCCCATTTCATTGTGGGCAAGAGTCTTAAACTTCAGAAGTTTCTCTGAAGATGATAGGCACATGGCCTACAGACATATGAAAAATGCTCATAATCTTTAATCATCAGAGAAATGCACATCAAAACCACTTTGAGATATCATCAATCTCCAGTAACAGTGGCTCACATAACAAAATCCCTAAACTACAGATGTTGGCGTGGATGTGGAGAAAAGGGAACACTTCTGCACTGCTGGTGGGAATGC
>NW_003852429.1:1736632-1752879 GCF_000181295.1 Otolemur garnettii | reverse complement strand
AAGAATGGAAGAAAAATTATCCAATGTACTCAGTACTATTATTAAACCAATTTACAATCACTCACACTTTCATATGAAGAATACATCACAACTATGGCCCAAGATGAAGGAGGGAGAAGGGGTGCATGTGAGGGGAGGGGGAAGGTCAGATTGAGGGAGGGTGAATGGAGGGATCACACCTATGGTGCATAATGCAAGGGTACATGTCAGATCTATTAGTATAGAGTATAAATGTCTTAGCACAATAATTAAATAAATGAGATAAGGTATAACCAGTGTGATGTAAGCGTTTCTAATTCTATATGAAATCAGCACATTGTAACCATAAATGCATTAATGTATACATGATCTATGTGTTTATGATTTAATAAATAAAATAAAAATAAATGTAAACTAAAAAAAAAAAAAAGTTACAGTTACATGTGAATTCAGATCATGTAAAACTTTCTTTTATTTGGTGGCTTCTGGTTGAGTTTGGCCAGCAGGACCAATGACAGATTTCTGTGTCCTCCCTGCTTCTTTGACATTCTGGCTTTCCTATAACAGTTTCTGTCAGAAGGGATCGCTAGCCCTGTTCCAGCTCAAAGCAGCCATTAGGAACACAGCCCTCTCCCTTATAAGAGGTGCACAACCTGACACCGCTCATCTCTGCATGTGTTCACACACCCTGTGGTTCCTATAATTTGTCACACACCTTTAGAAACTGAAAAGTTGCCTTAAAGATCCAGGGATTCAAGTCATATTAATATGACATATATTTTTTCACTTTACTTATTTTAAGTTGTTTTAGTTTCTTATATTTTTTGTCATCAATTTTTAGCCTCTGGCTTTGCCTACGTAGTTTCATTATTTATTTTAATTGACAAGTAAAATTGTGTACATTTATGGTACACAACATATTTTGAAATAGGTATGTATACATTGTAAAATAGGTATGTATACATCAAGCTAATTAACATAAGCATTATTTCACATATTACTTAATCATACTTTATGGTGAGAACACATAAAATCTACCCTCAGCAAGTTTCAAGAACATAATACATTGTTCTTAAGTATAGATACCTTGTTGTACAATATATTTCATGAACTTATTCCTCCTGTCTGACTAAAATTTTGTGTGCTTTGACCAATATCTGTTACAGGTTCCCACCCCTCTGATAACTACCACACTACATTGTTTTTGACTGATAGAAAATTTCTATTTTCTATCTCTTTGATATTCTTATATTATCAGGATTTTTTGTTTTGTTTTTGTTTTTTTTTTTTTTTGTTTTTTGAGACTGAGTCTCATTTTCTTACCCACTCCCCCACCCCCAGCAGAGTGCCATGGTATCATAGCTCAAAGCAACCTCAAACTCTTGGGCTCAAGTGATCCTCTTGTCTCAGCCTCCCAAGTAGCTGGGAGTACAGGTAACTGCCATAATTCCCCACTATTTTTAGAGATGGGGTCTCACTCTTGCTCAGGCAGGTCTTGAACCCCTGAGCTCAGGCAATCCACCCGCCTCAGCCTCCCAGAGTGTGAGCCACCATGCCCAGATTTTACATTATCAGTTTTTATACTGAATATATTTAGTCTAAGCTATTGAATTATTGACATCCACAATAATCTTATTTAATACTTTTTTGGTTATTATTCCCTTTTTTTTCTTTGAGAACTCTTTTGGGGCTGAAAGTCACCTGGCAACTCGAAAGCAATAAACACATAATTGATATAATATAAAAATACTTTTCAAATGTATAGCTACATACAAGAACACTCTTAAAGACAACATCCCCATTAGGGAAGTTATTATTAATAGAAAAATGTCACTTTTTCATTTTATAGCCACCAAATTGGTCTCATATTATCTTGTATTTCATTAAAACTAAAAAAAGAAAAAAAACTTTTTACGAAATGACTAATTAACATACACATAGAAGTGAAAAGCTGCAGGCAACTGAATTAACATACAGCTAGTCATATATATATACACACACACACACACACAGCTAGTCAGTAAAATTTTTCTGCTAGTGGGTACATTTTTAACATGCATATAAAATAGTGCATTCTCCATAAGAAAAAGGATTATATGCTAGCTAAAGGGTAATCTTTTCTTGAATAGGTCTGTTATTCTCAAAATCCCTAATTTCTAGTTGCGAATGGCTCTTTTTAAAATGTATTTTAAACATACCCTATCTTTAAATGGATAATACTAGGACTTTCGAAAGTGTCAATTAGCAATGAGCTTCAATTCGTGGAACAAACACAATCTGACTCACTTGGGAGTTATAATCATTTACTTTAGTAAATGTGATTCTGCTTTAGAAACCTGGCCATTTTATACTATAATTTAGAATGTTTTCTTCCAAGAAAAAAAGAAAATGGAATTCATTTTAACTTTTAGTATTTTAGTACTTGACAACAAATTCAATGTAGTAAAATAAGCTATAAAATTTAATGTTGACAAAATTAGGACATTCATAGAATGTAAAACTTTAAGATGTGGTAGAAAACTGCGTCAATAATCAAATATCAGATTGTAAGACATGTAGTTGCTATTTATTCCTTAGTTCTCTTTTCTGCACGGACTTTGGACCACCATCTCTCTCAAACTATATAGTCTTGTGGAAAGTTCTTTATCCAAACAGATTCCATGCCATCATGCCTGAAGTTGTGATGCCAGTGGTCTAAAATGATGCCTAGAAATCTGTATTTTTAAACGGTACCTATAAAACTCTAATCTTCAATTATGTGTGGCAATCACTGTGGAATCTATTCAGTAGCAGTATTAGCATGGCCAGAATCCAAATTCAAATTTAATGTGACATTGGGCAAATCATTTAACCTTCATGGTTTAGATAATTTATGTTTTGGGCAAAATCCCTTTACATTCATGGCAATTGAAAGCAAAAATAAAATCAAGTAATGACCACCTCAGTACCTGGCACAGACTAGGCAGGCACATATGGTAGTATCTTCCTCTTGACAGCAACTCTATGACTTTCTAGTGTTTTTGACTTGGCTTCTGATTGACGAAATTGACTCTGTTTTCTAAGTGCATATTCACTCTTATTTCTTTCCTGTACTGACTCTTAATAGCAATGCTTGTCTTACTGGTCCCTTGGTGGCTGTGTTGTTGACTTTGTATAGTCAAACTGCAGAAAACCATTTCTCTCTACAGGATTTCTACTGAGTCATCTTATTCTGATAATTATAGTTGCCTGAAACATCTAACTCTGGTCTACTCCTATGTTATGGACTCAGATTTACGAACTAGAGCTAAATAATATCTAATTTTGTAGCTTGACAACCAAAGATAAGACAGATTAAGTGATTTATCTTAAGTTACACAGTACATGATAGACCAGAAATAAAAGCTCCAAACGCCCAATATTATATTCAGGGGCTACTACAAATGAGTTCCAGAAAATGAAGTGGCCACTTAGAATTCAGTTCTATTTATATTCAACATGAATAGAGACCTTTGGACTTCTAAGATTTACCTTAAAATTGACAATTTCACATTTCTATCAAAAAGGCAAACAGTTACCCTTGGTGACAGCTGATGATAGTGTCATTTTTCCTGCAATTTTTGAGATAATTTTCATCCATTTCCTGCCCTTAACTATTTGCTGGAGTTAATAAACCAAGTAACAGAATGTTAATAAACATTAAAAATAGATACAGCTATAGACACACAGATGCACAAATACATACATACATATATATATATACACACACACACAAACATGATAAATTTTTGAAAGGTTATTTTTTTGAATTTTCTTAAATATTTATTTATTTATTTATTTTTGAACCCAAAGTCTTCCTCTGTCTCCATGTAGAGTGAGACATGGCATCATAGCTCACACCAACCTCAAACTCCTGGGCCTCCCAAGTAGCTGGGATCACAGGCACCTGCTACAATACCCGGCTAACTTTTCTATTTTTAGAAAAGTCAGGGTCTTGCTCTTCCTTAGGCTGGTTTCAAACTCTTGCGCTCAAGTAATCCACCCTTTCCGGCCTCCCAGAGTGCTAAGATTATAGGCATGAGACACCACACCTACCCTCCAAATAAAATTTTGAGTAGGGACAAGTTTTCATGTTCATTAAAGCACTTACTTTCTTATTAGAGTCTAATTTAACTTCATCTCTCCACATTTATCTCTGCAGGAGATTACCTGTAACCAAGTCTTACTTCTATAATGATTTATTCTCTAAGAATGTAAACTGTTTTTAATATGTTTGTGTCATACATAATTAGGAAATTAATCAGATATTTCTAGTAGAAAAATTATCAATATTAAATTGTATTAGATTCAAACTTTTCAAAGAGCATCAGTGCCATATTGTGTACAAGTCCTGTTTGAGCTCTCAGATATTTCACATAGTGAGGACTCATTAAATACATTTTGAATGAAAATAATGAATAGCTCTGAAAATATTCAGCTTCATCACATTATAGCATGCATGATATCAGAAAATAAACTACAGAAATCTCTTGGCAGCAGACATCTTGTTGAATTATTTTAATGAGTACACAAGAAATGATCTGTATTCAGCAAGGTGCATGTATACATATGCAATACCCAAATACTTAAAGGTGGCTATCTTAAGTAGATTAAACATCACCTAGACAAACGTGCTTGTACCACTGATTAATAAGTGAGCCACCAAACAGGAGCCTGTCTATGAATCTACTTTATCAAGCTCAGATGAATTCTTGAGAGCTCTGCCTTGCTTGTAAGTCATGCAAAGAAGGTTGTTTCTACATCTTGGCAATTGTAAATTAAGCTGTGTACAATGAAAATTGGGATATTGTCTCAGACTCAAGACTGACAGGCAGATTCAATAGAGAGGAATCAATTAAAAAATCAAAAGTAACTCCTAAAGTGAGCTAAATGGTATTCTAAAATAGGATATTAACTTTATGTATAATGGGAACTAATTAGAGAATG
The DNA here is from genome assembly GCF_000181295.1 of Otolemur garnettii. Lineage (NCBI taxonomy): Eukaryota > Metazoa > Chordata > Mammalia > Primates > Galagidae > Otolemur > Otolemur garnettii. The sequence continues at coordinate 1,747,935 of NW_003852429.1, read as the reverse complement.
ATATACTTTTCTAATTAAGACCTAATTTGACTAAGAAACTTGACTCTCCCAGAATTCTGGGTCCGAAGCTCATTAAGTATACACATACTGATACCAGACAAAGTGGCGCCCCAGCCAGCTCAGCTGAGTGAGACTGGGGGACCTGCTGCCTCCATCTGGGCTGCGGCAGCCAGCAGAGGAATTGGCAGGCTGGAGCAAGTGGAGGGAGCTTTCCTGTCCCACTGGAGACACTAGTAGCAAAAAAGACTGGAAGAAGCAGGGGAAAACACTGACGATTCCTCCAGTGCATCCCTAATTGGTCCATTTTCAATTCAGGAGAAAATAGACCAATCAACTCAGCTTTCAGCTCATTGGACAACTGCCCCTATATAAACCCCTGAGTAGGGAGCCTAGGGGCAGATCCTTGCAGACCTTTCAGGGAGAGAGAGCAGGCAAGCAAAGACCTCAGCAGATTGCCACAGACCATCAAGGGAGAGAGAGCAGAAAAGGAAGAGCTGTAACACTTAGATCCCACTCTGCAAGGAGATTTGGCTCTTTGTAAGAGCTATAACACTTGCATCCTGCTCTGCAAGGAAGTTTGGCTCTTTGTAAGAGCTATAACACTTGTATCCTGCCCTACAAGGAGGTTTGGCTCTTTGCAAGAGCTGTAATATCTGTTAAATAAAACCTAACTTCCATCCTGTGGTCCGTCAATTCATTCATCGAATCGCCGAGACCAAGAACCTGGAAATCTAATATCAAAAGTCCGGTATCAATACCCTCATCTGATCAAATCACATCTGAAATACAAACAAAAAAATTCTAAGCTTTAAAATGTAGTAAAGAGAAAAATCATATTACTATAAGAATTTCAGACAGACACCATTTTAAATGTTTGTTTCTAATGATTTCTATAGTCAGATTTTTTAAAATAAGTAGTATCATATACATTTTTTAATTCTTTTAACTTTTTAAATTTTCCTTTAAATGTTTTTATTTTTAATTATTTTCCTTAGAAGGGATTTAATCACCCTAAAATTATAAAAATTCACTTAAATGTGAAGAGAGAGAAACACTTTTACACTATTGGTGGGACTATAATACAGCCTCTTTGGAAAGAAGTATGGAGAATCCTCAAACTCAAATTAGTCCCCCCATTTGATCCCACAATCCCATTATTAGGCATCTGCCCAGAAGAAAAAAAAATCATTTTATCATAGAGGTATTTGCACTAGATTGTTTATCACAGCTTAATCTATAATCACCAAGATGTGGAAGCAACCTAAATGCCCATCAACTCAGGAATGGATTAACAAACTGTGCTATATCCATGGAATACTATTCAGCCATTTAAAAAGATGGACACTTGGTGGCACCTGTGGCTCAAGCAGTAGTGGAGCCAGCCCCATATACCGGAGGTGGTGGGTTCAAACCCAGCCCTGGCAAAAACTGTAAAAAGATGGAGACTTTATAACTTTTGCATTAACCTGGATGGAGCTGAAACACATTCTTCTTAGTAAAGTGTCACAAGAATGGAAAAGCAAGTATCCAATGTACTCAATACTATTATGAAGCCAGTAAATGACCTAACACATGCCCACATAAGAGAAAAACTCGATTCAATTCAAGTTAGGGATAGGGATATGAAGGAGAGGGGAGAAGAGTGGTGAGGGGATTGGTGTGCTCCCACTTAATCAGCACAATGTAAGGGTACATGGCACAGCCTTTGGGTGCAGGACACAACTGCAAGAGCAACTGTACCTAACATATGCAAATATCATAACATAGCTGTACCTTCACATTAACCTGAAATTTAAATGAAATTCACTTAAATTCTTATCTTATTCTTCCATTATAATATTAGTCCATTGGTGCCACTACAATAAAATGCTTGAGAATGGGTAATTTATAAAGAACAGGGTATTTTATACCTTGCTAAAGATAGAGAAGTTCAAGTTCAAAATGCCAGTTCAATGTACGATGAGGATCCACTCATTGATGGTACCATCTAGCTGTCCCCAAATGCCAGTAGGTGGAAATCAAAGGGCCTAATTCTGTTCTCTCACACATTTTCTTTTCATTTCCTAAATGCTTCTCATTTTCTGAACTGCTTAATGTTTCAATTTTTATTTTGTTATACAAGAATTGGAAAAAACTTTCTAATTAAGTTTATAAAATAATGTCTCAAAACCATTTATCTTGATGAATATTCAATATTTTGGTTCAGTAATCAGTTTTCAAAATTAAAAACTTCTTAAATCCCTAACAAATGTGCATTAAATATAATTTCCTCCTTCTAAAGTGAAGTTTTAGGTAAATATTTAATTCTATCTCTCCTAGGATTACTCTGCTATGAGTGTGTTTCTCAAAATGTATCTGAAGGCTGGACACCGTGGGCAGCTGAGACAGGAGGATCAGAGAGGTTCAAGACTAGCCTGAGCAAAAGTTCACCCCCCATCCTTACGAAAAATAGAAAAACTAGCCAAGCATTATGGCAGATGCCTGTAGTCTCACCTACTTGAAGGTCAAGACAGGAAGACTGCTTGGGCCCAGGAGTTTGGAGTTGTAGTAAGCTATGATAAGATCAATGCCCTATACCCTGGGACAGCCCAAGATCTCTTCCATTAAAAAAAAAAAAAAGTATCTAAGGCTTATCTGCATGAAAAATATCCATGGTGCTTGCTTCCTCAACACTTATATACACACCCAAACCTTCAGTTACTTAATCAGATCTGTAGGAAATGGTTAAGAAATTGCTTTTTTAAAAAAAAGGATTTCACCTTTTGCTAGGACTAGGGTGCATGATGTCCTTACAGCTCACTGCAACCTCAGATTCCTGAGCTCAAATAATCCTGTTTGAGCCTCTGGAGTAACTGGAACTATAGCTGTACACCACCACAGCTGGCTAATTTTTTATCTTTTTTGTAGAGACAGAATTAGGGTGTCTCCTTGTTGCTCAGGCTATTCTCAAACTCCTGGCCTTAACCAAAGTGCTAAGATTACATGCTAGGATTATAGGCATGAGACACCATGCCTTTCTGAAATCTGCATTTTTTAATTTTTTCATTGCCCAGACTAGTATGCAGGGATGTCATGAAAGCTCACTGCAGCCTCAAACTTCTGGGTTCAAGCAATCCTCCTCCTTCAGTCTCCTAAGTAGTTGGGACTAGAGGCATGTACAACCCATTCCTGGGTAATTTTTTTTTATAATGTTTGTAGAGACAGGCTCTCACTATCTTACTCAGGCTGGTCTCAAACTCCTGGCTTTAAGCATCTTCCCACCTCAGTCTCCCAAAGTGCTAGGATTACAGGCATGAGCCAGCATTCTGGGCCCAAAGTTTGCATTTTTAGTAAGTAACCCAAGTCATTGTTATTTACATAAATAATTTAGGCTTAGTTTGCTAAGAAATTCAGAACTGACATTAACACATTTTGAGCCTGTAGATCAAATGGTGACCCCTGCCCCAAGCAAGACATGTCCACTTGGAACCTATGAATATGATTCTATTCTGATAAAAGGTCTCCGTATGTGTAATTAAGTTAAAGATACTGAGATCACTTTGATTGTGTGTGGGCCCTAAATACAATAAAAGAAAAATCCTCAGAACAATAAGAGAAGACAGACAAAAAAAGGCAGAAATTAGAATCATGATTCTCCAAGACAAAGAATATCGAAGATGGTCAGCAGCCTCCAGAAGTTCAAAGAGGTGCATGGAACAGATTCACCCTCACAACCTCATGAAGCAACCAACTCTACAGACACCTGGGTTTTGGCCTTCTGACCTCCAAAATTGAGAAAGAATACATCTCTGTTGTTTTAAGCCAGGGGTGTCCAACTTATAGCCTGCAGGCCACATGATGATTTTATAAAGACTTTTTTTTGCTTGTCTGTGGTGTCATATACCATAAAATGTATTCACAGACCTTATTTTCATTAATCATCTTTTATTAATGTTTGTGTATTTAGTGTGTGGCCAAAGAAAACTCTTATTCTTCCAATGTGCAGTAGAGAAGAAAAAGGCTGGACAGTCCAGTTAAACCAACCTGTTTATAGAAATTTATTTCAGCAGTTCTAGGGGAAAAAATGGAGTCTTTCAAAATATACAGATAATAGTTGCTAATAATATAACTAATACTGGGTAATATTTGTTTGGCATTTGTATGTCAGGTCTAATGTCGAGGAAACCCACCAAGTCTGTGAGGATACATTCAGTTACTGGCAACCCTAACAGTCTCTTATGCCTTAATGTCTCCTGGATCTTTCATAAGTTTCCTTGTCAATAACAACTCATTCTCCAAACTGCTTTCTTATTTATTGCCTGTCTTCGTTGGTCAATAATTGAACAGATATTCTTTGATGTCTGCCTAGGAAGTTTACGTGCCCAGCCCATGTATCTGAAGTGTAAATGAGCTGCCCTTCAATCAAGTGGACAGAGTTGAGAAGTCATTTGCAAAGCTATTTTTCCTTCTCAGAGACACAAAACACTGTTGGAGAGTCTCCTCTAAGTATCATACACCGTTTTGATTCCTAAATTAAATATTCATGGAACTTGTTTGAAAAAAAGGAATGTAACAACCTCAAAAGTTGTCTTTCAAAAAATTCGATGTGATACATATGGTTTAAGTATAAACACATAGCAAGAATAACATGAAAGATTTTGAAATGTTAGGTAAAATATGTACAAAGTCTAAACATCATATTCTTATTGTACAGAGGATATTTTTCTGATTCTCTATAATTAAGTAACCAGTTAATTCACCAATTATTTATTCTATGTTGAGTAAGTCCGGAGACTCCACACTGACTTTGAATACAGAAGGGTCAAAGATTGAATCCACATTGGTTACTTTCTAGAGATGAGATCATAGGAATTTTCTTCAATTTCTCTAAATTGTCAGTAAAAGTATAGAATTGCTGCCATTAATTCAGCATGTACTCTTTTAAACATAATTTTATATCCGTTAATTATGCTACTCCTTACATCATCTCTATACGTTTAGGTTTTATATTATTTTAGTAGACAAGAAAACCAAGACCCAGAAAAGCTGAGTAGATTTCCCAAGAACACACCACTAGTTAGCAGTAATTATAGAATCAAGAAGGTCTGATTTCAAAGCTTGCAATTTTAATGATCACCCTATGTTACTTTACTGTCAGAAGATTAAAAGTACATGTTTAATTATGTTTTATATTTATAAAAATCTATCTTTAACATGTCCACCAAAACAACTGTTCACACCCTGAAAGATGGGTTCAAGGGCAAGTTTAATATCATTGCCCCTAATAATTTCAGAACATGAATGGTAAATACCCTTAGCTTTCAGAAAACTTGAGATGTCAGGGGAAGCCTGCTGGAGGGACTTCTTAGAAAGGGTTTCCTCCCTGACAAAAGCGATGCTCAGAAAGAACCTACACATCCCGCCTTACATGTGGCCACTAGAAAACAAAACATCAGCAGCTACAGCAGCCGTCCGACGGCCACATGGCGACTAGAAAGCTCACAACCCTCGGAAATGTCGGGAAGAAATACGGAAGGCACTGGGTTCCGTAAACTCCGGCACCATTTAACTCTAGACTTACAATAATGAAATTATAGTTTCCTACTGCTACACCACTTTAGTTAATAATCCTATTATCACTTGAAGCTCAAAGCATCCTAACTGGTAAAAGCAACAACTCAAAACTTTCTCTGAAAACCGGTATTACCTAAGCAGTATAAATTTCAATTTTTTCATTGAAGTATAAAATATTTTAAAATCGTAACTGAAGATGATCGAGAAAAAGTCAGCCTTTTCTTTTACCACCTTAAGGTATTTCATTTAACTTGTAAAATATAAATACTCCTATTCTGTGTTAAAATATAGTATAATTTGAAGGTAATGTATTATATTAAATCACTAAAAGATTAAACAAAAATCAACAGTATGCCTGATAACTTTTAGAATGCAAAAACCCATATTTGATACCCAGAAAGAAATTCAAAGATATCATTTATCTCCATTTACACCCACATCTCAGGGATACCTATAAGCAAATTTGCTATTCCATTAAGACGGCAGAGATTAGAAAACTGTCTGCAGGTGATGGATTCTGCCACATGCTATTCTGCATTCTATGCTCATGAGATTGCTTTGCAAATACGTTAAAATTCATTCATGTTTGCAAATTATTTTCTTAGATTGCTAAATCTTTATCTACATTATTCATATCTATCTGTATCCCAGGGAGGCTACTTGAAATGGTAGAAAGTCTAAGTCTTCTAAAGAATATAGTACTAATATTTTATACAGAATTAGGGCCAAAGCTGTTTGCACCCAGATTTAACTAGATCCTGCTAGGGGATCAGGCTGTTAGGTAAAACATATGCAAAATCTACAAATCATATATATATTTTTTGAGACAGAGTCTCACTATGTTGCCCTCAGTAGAGTGCCATGGCATCACAGCTCACAGCAGCCTCAAACTGTGGGGCTGAAGCGATTCTTTTGCCTCAGCCTCCCCTATAGCTAGGATCACAGGTGCCCACCACATCTGGCTATTTTTTGTTGCAGTTGTCATTGTTGTTTAGCTGGGCCAGGCTGGGTTCAAACCTGCAGCCTCAGTGTATGTGACTGGTGCCGTAACCACTGTGCTACGGGCACTGAATCTAAAAATCATATTCTTGTACACAAGATACTTTTCTATTTATGTTGCCTCTACATAACATATCAGTAGGTCATGATTCACCAGTTTTGAAGTTCTGGTATAGATCATACTTAACGGTTTATTAGTACAGTATACTGTCACTTAAAGATGGGATCCTCTCCTAAGAGTAGAAATCACCACTAAGAGGATGGCAAAGGGGGTGAGGGGCAGGATTCATTCAAAGAGAAAAAGGAAAGGATACATTTCGTGTCAGTAAGGAATAAGGGTAAGGAAGGCAGTGTGTCATTTAAATGCCTTTTAAATCCATCTGTGTGGAACTTTCTCCAGATTCCTTAATGAAGAATAACAAGCAGCTTTGTTGAGGCCCAGAAGAGGAGTTGCCTGGGCTGGGGGGTGAGACATCAAAGGCAAAACACTAATTTCCAACTCTTTATGCAGAAGCCTTAAAAAATAAGTCATTGCTGAAATCTCTGAGGTGACAGAGAGAGAGACCTCTGGGACCCCTGAGATGAGGCAAGCAGCAGTACTGCCAAGGGAATTGGGCAGAGGGAAGGTGAAAGTCTGCCAGTGGGGGGGGGACAAAGATCCTTACTCACGTTGTCAACAGAAATAAGGACTACCCAATTTGGTGCCACCCTGAGAATAGGGATAATACACACATCAGAGAACGTGTGGGTATATGCAGCTATTACTCATTATGTCAGTTTCCTATAATTACTGCGTGTCCTGACTAAGGAAAAGAATAGCAATTAAGTCATCCCATTTATAAGTTCAAGTACTGCTTAAACTTCTGCGAAGGTGCTAATGGTATCATTTAATATGCAATCTTGATAACAGCTAACACTGAAAGATGTCAAAGATATGGAATTTATTTCAGCATCAAAAATATATATGGAAATCTAAAACCATTTTCATTTTCTGGCAAATAGATTAGTATCTGATACAGAATATTGTTCTTAAATTGGTACTAAAAAGAACGGCAAATCATAACTGATAGTACTCTTTCCTTGTATGTTTGGGCATGCATTAGCAGGCAGTCTATCTGTCCATGTGCACAGGTTTGTGTATCTGAATCTGTATAACCAGTGCCTGGAGTTCAACATAAAGAATCAATGAGAAACTAAATATACAAGCACAAAGGGAATACTAATAGCATAGGGAGGGTGGGTAGAGGAAGAAGATGTGCGGCTGAGGCAGAGCACTCCTAAAGGGAACACTGGGAAAGCCCCGCACCCTCCTGACCGAGATCCAGACCTCACTGAAGAAAAAACAGCCATGGCAGCCATGGCCTCTGGAGGATGAAAAAGTCTGATGAGGTGCTCAGACAGCAGTTCTCAACCTGCAGGTCCCTCCTGACTGAGATCTAGACCTCACTGAAGAAAGAACAGCCGTGGCCTCCTCAAGATGAAAAAGTCTGATGAGGTGCTCTGACAGCAGTTCTCAACCTGCGGGTCGCAACCTCTGTTTAACAATGAAAATACATTGCGGCATTAGGAAGGTTGAGAACCACTGTGCTAGGAACTGGGGATAGTGAGAGAGAATAAAATCCTCTTTGGGACCCCAGCAGAACTCACTGAGGCCTGCAAGAGTCTCTGGAGGCTGCCAGGAAATTATCCTGGAGATGGGTGTCCATGGACGTCCCAGGTGCTAACCAAGTGCCAGAGGAGCAAGCACAGAGAACCACAGTGGAACCAGAAGAGAAGTCCCTTCTTCCTGTGAGGTCTTCCAGCACCTTCTGCTAACAATGCCTAACATCCTGGCAGCTGGCAAAGGACAAACGTTCGCATGATCCAGGTTCAGCATCACAAGGCAGATGATGATGGATGAATGTGAAAGTGAGATGCAATAAATTTACAACTTGTACTGGCATAGTTGACTCATTATACATTTTTAAAGTAGTGAGGGCAAAAACAACGTAATTCCCTTTCCCCGTGGTAGCTGGGACCACATATAGTTTCCTGTCTTTAAAAATAATGAGATCAAGCAAAAATAAACTAGTTGTGTGTTCTGAGAATTACCTGTTCACGGATGGGAAGATGTGAGCAACCAAACACGTTACTTATCAGGAGTAACAGCTTATCCATTAAGACCTGCTTCGACAGCCTCTCTTCTTAGTTACTACCAATCCCATAATTATGGATTTCTAGTAAAATCTCTATCAACTGCAATCAGTTTCCTGCCCTATAAGCTCCATCTTAAAACCATCCAGTCCATGGGCTAAAACTCAAAATAAAATGCTCTGCTGACTTCTCTGTCTTGAGATTTCACTACGATTCTCACTCCAAATAGTTTTCTCTTATTTCATAAGCCTACCCTACCTCAATCCCGGGCCTTCTACTTGTCTGAAGCAGCTGTGGAACCTGTGTTTAAGGGCTACAGCGCTAGGGCTGATGTAAAGGGCTGGCTACAAGAAGACAGGAATGCCTCTCTGAATATTATGTTTACCTTCTAAAAATGGGAGGGGGGGTTGTTGCAACATATTTATTAGTGAGCTGATTACTGATTGACATGTTCTTGTTCAAACACTTTCAGAGAAAAAATAAAGAATCTGTTTAAATGAAAGAACTCTATGAGATTCTAGGTATAAACAGTTCTTTTTGAAATCATTAATGCAACATACGATAGAGGTTTGGAGTCAAGAAAATTCTTCCCTCTCTGCCTAGAATCTAACTCTGCTCTGGTACCTTGACAACTGAGAACAATAGGAGACAGAGCCCTGGACATCAGCCTTCTTTGGGTTGGAAGTCACCATCGCCAAAGGTGAGGCCTTTTAATGCAGCTTCTCGGGAACTAGCGATAGATACAAAAACAAAATGGAGGCTGGATTGTAGATTTGATGATCTGACTAATGGATGAAAGGGAGAGTACAGAGAAGAGGCAAATTAACTGATTTTAAAGGCAGGGAAAGAACCACATGAAAAAGTCAACATCATTAGACATTAGGGAAATGCAAATTAAAATCAGAATGAGGCCTCAGTAGACAACTATCAGAACAGCCGAAGTGAAAAATTTAACAATCAGAAATGATGGCAAGGATGCAGAGAAACCCTTATTTCCAGGGGGCATGTAAGTGGTACAGTCACTCTGAAAAACAACTCGGTAGTTTCTTATACAGCTAAACACACAATTACTGTGAAACCCAGCAATTGGGATCAGATGTTCTTCAATCACTGAATGGCTAAACAAACCCCAGCACAACCAGACCAGCGAATGCTACTGAACAGCAGAAAGGAATGCACTGTAGATACATTCAACTACCTTATTTATCTCAAGGGCATTATAATGAGCTTAAGAAAAACCCTCGTCCACACTGGATGATTCCGTGTATAGAGCAGTCTCAAAATAATGAAATGATTACATGGAGATCAAATGGTTGCCAGAGGTCAGTGATGGTGGAAGCGTGGGGGTGAGACTGTAAATGAACCCCAGGAGGGATCCTTGTGATGAAAACATTTTGTATTACTATGTTTTTTTAAGTTTTTTTTGGGCCAGGGCCAGGTTTGAACCCACCACCTCCGGTATATGGGGCCGGGGCCCTACTCCTTTGAGCCACAGGCGCCGCCCCAAACATTTTGTATTTTGATTGGGTCAATGACTATAGTCAGTATTGTACCATAGTTTTGTAAAATGTCACCACTGGGGGAAACTGGGTAAAGGGTATAGGTAGATTGTATTATTTTGTTACAACTGCATGTGAATTGACACTTATCTCAAAAATTAAAAGTTTGACTAGAAAAAATAATAAATGGTAAAGAACCAGCAGAAGAAAGGAAGAGTCTCTTCCCCGGTCATCTCCCCCCAATGTGAAGACAGGCCTGTGTGGGCGAAGGCTCAGCGGCTTCTGTATGTGTCTCTTTATGTTCGGAGACACAGAAGTGGGAGACGGGCTATGAAAGAAGAAAGGTAAAGAGGACTTTAATAGCAGCTGCTTCTGGGTCTCTCTGCCACCTCAGAGACTGCAGCAAGGACTTACGTTTTAAGGCCTTTTAAAACTGGATGTGGATTTGTGTTAAATTCACCACTGTGGAGAGGTTACCTGAAAACTGGCGCTGTGCTTCCCTGTGACATAGTCTAACAAGCTGAAGTTATAAAAGGACCCGCAACTTGAGGTGACCCTGATACGCAAGACCTTTATTGAATCCAAAAGATTTTTTCCTGACAGAACAACAGGTGTGTTTTGAGCGACAGGATTTGTTGTAACCAATTATGTACAGACTTGTGGATTCATCTGTCCCATGTAGAGAGCTAACATTTAATCCTTGAATAGCATACACACAGCAAATTTTCCTTTTAATCCATAGAACTCCCTAACTTTGCCCCTTCACTAAATTATTTAGTGAATTGTTTCACTGTGTGTGTGTCCATCTGTGTGTGTCTGCATATGTGTCTTTGAGCTTCTATCTTAAGTGTGTGTCTGTGCAGGTGTAAATGTCCGTGTGTCTGTGTGTGACTATGTCTGTGAGTTTGTATCTATGTGTGTGTCTGTGTGTCTATGTGTGTGTGGCCATGGGTATGTCTGTATGTCTGTGTGTCTGTGTGACTGTGTCTGAGAGTCTGTATCTGCTATGTCTATGTGTGTGTCTGTGTTTGTGTGTGTCTGTGAGTCTATGTGTGTGTGGCCATGTGTATGTCTGTGTGTCTGTGTGACTGCGTCTGTGAGTCTGTATCTGCTATGTCT
>NW_003852429.1:1735938-1736175 GCF_000181295.1 Otolemur garnettii | reverse complement strand
TGTGTGTGTGTGGCCATGTGTATGTCCGTGTGTCTGTGTGACTGTGTCTGTGAGTCTGTGTGTGTGTGGCCATGTGTATGTCCGTGTGTCTGTCTGTCTGTGTATTGCTGTCTCCATGTGCACCTATGCTCGCGTCTCTCTGAGTCTGTATCTGCTATGTCTATGTGTATGTATGTCTGTGAGTCTATGTGTATGTGGCCATGTGTATGTCCGTGTGTCTGTGTGACTGTGTCTGTG
>NW_003852429.1:1727713-1735855 GCF_000181295.1 Otolemur garnettii | reverse complement strand
TGTGGCCATGTGTATGTCCGTGTGTCTGTGTGACTGTGTCTGTGTTTGTGTGTGTGTGTGGCCATGTGTATGTCCGTGTGTCTGTGTGTCTGTGTACCGCTGTCTCCATGTGCATCTACGCTCGCGTCTCTCTGAGTCTGTGCCTGCACATTCACACACGTTTCTTTGCCTGGAAGGTAAATAAACTTAGTGTGAACAATTTTTGAAAAGATTCATTTTGCCTCTATAAATGCTTTTTCAAGCTTTAGGGTGCAAGCAAGAAGGCTCAGTTTCATTTTAATTAAATATATATCTTCAATAGACAAAAAGTAGTGGTAAAATGGACTGATAATTAGGACAAAAAGAAATGGATTATATTACATCTGAATGTAGACAGAAACTAAATGAATATTTAAGGAGTCCCAAGTTCCAAACCTCATTTAAATCTGACGTTTCAAAACAATAACATTCCTATTATAATAAATGATAACATCACTGTACTTGATTATTGCATCTTTCATTCATTTATAATCTCTTCGGCTAAATTAAATAAAGTCTTTAATTTCATTCTTCTTTAAAATCAAACTGGTCCCAGCTGCACATTATTAAGAAAGCTTTCTATTCCTTTTTCAGCTTTTACAAGACTTGCTTTCCTTTTAATGAGAGCACATAATTACTGCTCAACAATGTCAGTATAAACACATAATTTTTACTTAATGAAATTATATGTAAAAATATTTTGCTTTGAATCTTCTGAAATTTGAAAGTCATTTATAAAAATAATGCCTCAAAAAATAAAGAATGCAAAAACTAATCCATCAATTTCATAGCCAAGCTAATACTGCATCAGAGAACTTCCAGAAATTCTGAAGGCAACTTTCCTCACATACAGACTGAACTGGGAGATAGAGATTCATTTTTATGCCTAGGGCACACTGTGTTATATTCACTTCTATAGCCATTTACTAAGAACTTTTTAAAATACAAAGCGTGCACAAGAATTCTTTTCTTTCTGCTGAAAACTAGTCCAACCTCGCTGTAAAGTTGTAGGAGATCCCTATGTAGGGTAGAGCTACCCTTTGATCCAACAATCCCGTAGCTGGGTACAACTCAAAAGAAAAAAGGTCATTTTATAAAAGTGTTCATAGCAGCATAATTCACAATCTCAAAGACATGAAAAAATCCAAATGCCCACCAATATGTGAGTGGATTAATAAAATGTGATATATGCATGCCATGGAGTATTACTCAGCCATGAAAAAAGGCTATCTAGTATCTTTTGCCACAACCTTGATGGAACTGCAAACCATTCTTCCAAGTAAAACATGCAAGAGAGAAACAAACACACTATACTCAATACCAAATCAAAATTAACTGATCAACACCCGACTGCACATGTGGAACTAAATCCCAGTGAAGCTGGGGGAGGTAGGAGGAGGAGAGGGATAAACTCACACCTACTGTGTGAATTCACTAACTGGGTGACGGGCACACTTGCAGCATTGACTCAACCTGTACAAAAGCAAAGCATGTAAACAAAACATGTGCACCCCCTAATATCTTGAATTTTTTTAGAAAATCATTTTCAGTATATATATATATATATATATATATACACACACACACACTTTATATATATATGGGTGGGGCCAGTGCATTTATGTTTGTTAAGCTTTCATAAAGTTATCTAAGTAGTCTATTATTTCTGCCTTACAAAAAAATCTAATTATATACCAAGAAAATATTTAAGGAGTATTATCTAATTCAAAGCCATTTATCTGGCATGACCCAGATAACTTCATTTCCCTTATATTTTTTGTCCAAATCAATTATAAATACTCTTGAAGATACACATGGGATATCATACCAATCCAAGACACCCCCGATGTAACTAACATTCATCATTTTATGTTACATTTAAGAAGGAAAAACGCTCCCAATTGACTATGATGCACAATCAAATTTAATCTAAGGCCTCAATTTTAAGATGTATGTTGTTTTCACAGATGGCAAAATACTTTTAAGAAAATGTGTGTTAGAAAACATAAAATACAGCATTTCTTACATGTTAGATAAGACCACAATGACTATTTACAAAATTACTGTCACCCCACACAACTATGTCCAAAACTAATATTTTTAAATATTACTCAACAAGAATAGCATAAAAACTCAGCCTTAGCATGGGGGGAATTAGCAACCCCTGGACACTCCTCTCATCTCTAAAATAAAAATATTGATCATTAAAAATATAATAGCAATAAAATATAATGTATAATGTTCATAATGATTATAGTAGAAAATAATCCATGGTGGCATCTGTAGGTCAGTGGGTAGGGTGCCAGACTCATACACTGAGGCTGGCAGGTTCGAACCCAGGCCCTGCCAGCTAAAACAACAATGACAACTGCAACAAAAAAATAGCCGGGTGTTCTGGCGGGTGCCTGTGGTCCCAGGTACTTTGGAGGCTGAAGCAAGAGAATCACTTAAGTTCAAGAGTTTGAGGTTGCTGTGAGCTGTTGACACCACAGCACTCTACCCAGGGCAACACAGTGAGACTCCATCATCTCAAAAAAAAATAATAATAATAGTAATAATCCAGTACACTTTTTGTGATAAAATAAAGTTAGAGTCTGAAATTCATTTCTCTTCCCAAGATTATTTTCTGTTAATATTTGTCTTTATCCTTGAGGTTTAACTTGCTAGCCTAAAACATTTTTATCAGCATGTAACATAAATATTTACTACATATTAACCAATGTTGACTCTGACACAATTTTAACAGCATGCCTCAATATAGACAACTTTCCTACCAAAATTTATCTACTACCTAAAGGAAATGTCACACTTTGACCGTATTTTTTCCACTAATTAAGCTGTTCATTATCTTCTAGCACTAAAAGCAAAATAATATATTTTATTAAATCATTTAATTCTAATTCAAAAATTCTACTTTTCTGTGTCTTTGCAGAATGAACAGAAAAACAGAAAAGACAGAAAGGTTAGCTCCCACTCTACTATATGTAAATCTAGAATTCCTGGCACTATTCATCTGTTATTCCCATTTTATTATACATTTTTCTTTAATCTCCAGTTTCCAAATGAACACAATCTGTCATTCAATTATTACATCAGTCACGAGATTAAACTACTCCAAATATTTGCACAGATATTGTCACCGTGATGACATATGCAGTTTAACTCGTCATTCTACCTTACAGATGCTCTGTGAAACTTTATCTTGTCTTGTTTGCATTATTCTGAAAGATATTAAAGAGACTAGCACAGTGCCTACCTTATTATTTAAGAATTTCTATAAAAATACAATGAATGATTGGACCATAAATATGTTACAATGACAATAGTATTTCAGCTCTGAGTAATTTTTCCATTTTACTCTGATTTACTAAAGATTTCACTCGCCCTTCACTGAACCACAGCAAAAAGCATTTGACTAATACTTGAACATTAACCTTCTTATACTAAAGCTGATTCTCATCCAGCCAGAATCACTATTTGCTGATAACTTACCATGTACCAAGCACTTCATGAAATGCTCTGATTGAGGTACCTCATCTAGTCCTCATGTAAGAGGTAGTTATTCTTAGCTCCATTTCATGAATGAGAAAACTACATCTCAGAGAAATTAAGAAATTTTTCCAAGGCCACACTATTCCCTGATGGCAGAAATAGAATTCCAACATGCTCATTCACACCAGAGCATGTAGTCTTTTCAGATACTTCCTATCAGCAAGATCATCAATAATGAGTGAAGAAATGAACATTTTCTTAACCATTTTACCAATATTTATTATAAAAAATTATTTTTAGAGCATTATATTAATATTTATTTTAAACATTTTATTTTTAGAGCAGTTTCAGGTCCACAGAAAAATTGATTAAAAAACTACAGAGAGTTCCCACACCCTCCTGGTCTCCACACGTGGATCTGCACATTATTGGCGTCTCCCACCACAGTCCTACATGTGCTACAGTTGATGAACGCACACTGGCTCAGCATAACCATCCAGGTACACAGATTACATTAGGTTCAAGCTTAGTGGTGTACATTCTGTGAAGTTAGACGTCCCCATCATTTCAGTATCATCCAGAGTATTTTCACTGCTCTAAAAATGCTCTGTTCTCCACCAATCCATGTCCTACCCCTCTTCTCTGCAAGCCCTAATCTTTTTACCAACTTCACAGTTTTGCCTTTTCCAGAGTGTCTTATAGCTAGATCACATATTATGCACCAATTTTCTGATTGGCTTCTTTTCCTTAGTAATGTGTGTTTAAGATTCCTCCATGTCTTTTCATGGTTTGGTAAATCATTTCTTTCTAATATTGAATTTATATTTCATTGCCTGAATGTAACACAGTTTAGGATATCGTGGTTGCTTCTGAGTTTTGGTTTTCAACTTCTTTGGGTAAATATCAAGGAGCACAACTGCTGGACGGTGTGGTTAGAATATGTGTGATTTTACATGAAAATGCCTTCCAGAGCAGGTGAACCAGTTTGCATCTCCACTAGCAATTAAAGTTCCTATTGCTCCATTTCCTTGCTAGCATCTGGTGTGATCAGTGTTCTGGATTTGGGCCACTGTAATAGGTGTGTGGTGGTATCTCACTGCTATTTGAATTTGCATTCCCTGAGGGCATCTGGTGGTGAGCCTATTTTCATACTTCTTTCCAAAAGGCTGCATTAGTTTGCAATCCCACCAGCAGTGTAGAAGTGTTCCTTTCTTTCCACATCCATGCCAACATCTGTAGTTTGGGGATTTTGTGATGTGGGTTAATCTTATTGGAGTTAGGTGATATCTCAAAGTGGTATTGATTTGCATTTCTCTGATGATACATAATCACTTTCACACTCATACAAATGATAAAACACAAATACAGTCCAGAAAGGAGGAGGGGAGAGAGGAGAGAAAGGAAGGAAGAGGGGAGGGGAGGGGAGAGGAAAGGGCAGGACAGCAATTAGAGGGAAGACAGAGGGCATTTGGTGGGATTTTGCCCAATGTGAGGGATATTTCAAAACAACTAAGACTAAATTATAAAAGTCTTACTACAAAAAATATGTAAGTGAAGTGATGGTTATGTTAATTAGTTTGATTCAAGCATCCTACATTATATATCAAATCATCACACTATACTCCTGAAATGTATACAGTTATGATTTAATAAAAATTAAATTTAAAAAATTAATTTAAAAGCACACAACAAATGGCAGTATAATTTGTATGGAATTATTTGCCAAAATTACTCACTGAAAAATTTCGAAGTTTCTCAACAGAAATTGAGTTAGGGGCTGAGACAGCCTTTTAGTATCACATCTAATAGTAATTTTAATCTAGTTTTTTGTTTATTCAATACCACCCAATTATATTGGTTTCTGAGACTCAACTAGACATAAATACGACCTAGAGCCATTTGAGGGCATTAAAATTTCATTGTATATATCGTTTTACATGATTTATTATTTATGTTTTGCCATTAATTTAAGTAGTGTTTATAAAAGTAAATACAAAATAGCTATATTTTGTTCTACAAAAAATCTATAACTAGAAGGCTAGAATATATATTTTTTCATTCTTTCTGAAATCATGACATTATCATAAGTGATCTACAAGAACAATGCTTACATTATTCATTGAAAAATTGATTGTTTCACTACCATGGCCATTTTAATATACCTCTTAGATGATATAAATCTATACTAAGTCTAAGGATTTCAGGGATAATTATCCAGAGTGATATTATCTAAATTATAGCAAACTAGTCGAAGTATGCCAAATAAAAGGATACTGAAATATGTTAACCAAGATTATCCGAATAATAGTAATTAAGCACATAGAATATATTTAAAATGTGATTGCATATCATTTTATATCAAAAAATATAAATTTTTCTACCATATATTCTATAAATGTTCATAATGTGTTCATTATAATATTCATAGAATTTATTAAAACATTATAAAAATGTTTTTAACTTAAGGTGAATATTGATAAAAAAGAGAAAAGCCCAATGTGTCTTTTATAAAAAGAAGGGGATAAAAGCATAAAAATGACATTCTATATTCAAAAAGACAAGAAAGGGTAAATGAAATTAGAAAACAGAAGCCAAAAGTTAAAAAAATAATAATAGTAACAAATAACCTAGTTTTTAAAATGGAATAAGAATCTAAATAAGACACGTCTCAAAAGTAGCCATACAAGTGACCAACAGGAAGATGACAATGATGCTGGATGTCGTTCATCATCAGGAGGAGATCATTAAAATTACCGGTCTGGCCCCAGGATGTTGGCCTGGGATGCAGATGGGATATTATTGTCAAACTAAGAGAAAAATAGGAAGGGCATAAATTATTAATATCAGAAAGAGAAGAGGGAAACAGAAAATTAAAGCTACATGAGATACTACCTCACACCTGCCAGGGAGGTACCTATCAAAAAAAAGAATAAAAGAATGAAGGAAAAACACACAAGTGTCGCCAAGGATGCGGAGAAGCTGGAACCCCTGTGCTACTGGTAGAAAAGCCAAACAGTGTAGCTTCTAGGAAAAGCAATATGTAGGTTACTCCAAAAATCAAAAACGGAATTACCGTATGGTCCAACAAAGCCATGGGTGGGCATTTACCTAAGAGAATTAAAATCAAGATCTCAAAGTGACATTAGCGTTCCTGTGCACATTGCAGCAATACCACGGGATAAGGAAAATGTGGTAAATACGTACAATAAACTGCTCTTCAGCCTTTAGAAAGAAGGAAATTCTGCAACATGGATGAACCTGAATTACCAAGCTAAGTGACATAAGCCAAAGAAAGATAACATCACAAAATTCTACTTACATGACCCATCTAAAAAAGTTAAATTCATAGAATCAGAATGGAGGGGTGCTTGTCAGGAGCCAGGAGGAAGGGAAAATGAGGAGTTACCTAATCAAGAAGCACACATTACAGCCAACCAAGATTACTAAGCTTCAGAAACCTGCCATACAACGCTGTTCCTATAGTCAGTAAGAATTTATTATGCACTTAAGGATTTTGTAAGAGGGCAGATCTCATTTGAAGAATTCTAGCCATAATAAAATGTTTTTAAATAATGATAAAGAAAAGCCATGTATGAACGTAAGTATAAAGTAATTTAATTCTTGTTACCCAAATTTAGATATAGTGCCACAGACTGAAATTAATTTCAATGTTGTCTTCAAGATATTAACTTGAATCCAAAAAATGAGTAAATATGTAATAATCGAATGAAACAAAAATTATCAAGAGACTTCAGAGCATTAAACTGAATCTTGAGGGAGGTTAATTGTGCAATAATAAATTGTAGAGTGATAAAGTTAAATCTGCAATAAAGATTATAGTCATGAACCTGGAGGTGCTCTGGTAGTTTTAAAACATTTCCACAAATATTTAAATATGCCTCCCTTCAAAAGGTAGAAAAGCTGTATTATAGGAGTGAGCCAACATACCCTGCCAGAGGTTCACTTTTGATCAGGGAAATGTATACTCTATAGTAAAACAATTTGATAAGGGTCAGTATCCCTTTATAATTAATTAAACAATAAAGAAGAGATAATCTTCACTTACTGAAGAGAATGGAGCCTGATCAATGTTAACAGTTTCAGAGCCTTGCTTCAATCTGAACAAGACACTTCAGTATGTGACTTTGTAAGTCCAATATCTTTATAAATACACAGAAGAGATCTGACATATTATACTTTTATAGATAAAGTATAGGCATTTTTACTATAACCAAAAAATATATGCTCTGCAAAATCATGTAGTAAGAGAAACTGTGAGAAAAATGTGCAGCAAGTAACAAAAGAACAAACCTCAAAGCAATAATAAAAAGAAATGTAAAATCTTTGGCAGAAAATACTTCATTTAATATGGAAATTTTTTTTCTCTTTTTTTTTTTTTTTTTTTGAGACAGAGTCTCACCTGGACTCAGCCTAGTTGACAGCAACCTCAACTCCCAGGCCCAAGCCATCCTTCTGCCTCAGACTCCTGAGTACAGGTGCCCACTACACCTCAGTAGAGACCAGTCTTGCTCAGCTGGCCTCAAACTTCTCAGCTCAAAAGATCCTCCTATCCTAGGCTCCCAAAATGGCATGAGCCATCATACCCTACCAAGGAATTCATCTTTTTTTTTT
>NW_003852429.1:1727104-1727457 GCF_000181295.1 Otolemur garnettii | reverse complement strand
AAAAAAAAAAAAAAAGAATGGCAAGGGAACTGTACAAAAATTCCAAGACAGCCCATGTGACAGCCCCTGGGGAAGGGTGTGAGGACTCTGGACACTGTGTTCTGGTTGGACTCCTTCATCCTGCTGTTTCAGTGTTCTGTGCAGATGCTGGCTGTAGCATTGTATGGGGAAAAAGTATGAATGAACTGATGTAATCTTGACATTATACAGATATAATTCACCTTTATATGAACTGTATGTCAGCCAACTCTCATTTTGGAAATACATATTGTAGCCAAACAGACTTTATGAGCCAAGAGATTTGCCTCAGAGTTTCTTGTAATAAATTGTTAATTCCTTTCTTAAATGGAGCC
>NW_003852429.1:1715446-1727084 GCF_000181295.1 Otolemur garnettii | reverse complement strand
GAGAGAAACTGAGTATCTCCCAAAGCATATGACTTTGATAGGTAAAAATGAACAAATGCATTTAAAAAGGAAAATAAAACCCAGTCTCATGCAAGAATATAGACAGAACATTTTTCTGACAATACACTGAGAGAATGCACTCTGATAAAGCATATTAATCCTAGAAAGATAAGGTTGATTTAGTATTGTTATTTAATAATACCAGTTTATTCTATTAAGAGGTCAAAAGAAAAAAAATCACAATATTTGGTAATTTTCCACACTTATTCCTAAACAAATCTTATCACTAAACTAGGAGCAGACCAATCAAAGAAAATCTATCTCAAAGTTACAGTATTTACTAAACAAGAATAAATGCTGGAATCTTACATGTTAAAATCAGAAAAAAGAAAAGAACCTTTTTAGTATAATTCATTTTGAATGATATGGAAATTCTCACTTTAATGCATCACTCTTTATTATTAATCTAGAAGTTACATGCAGTGTATTAACACAAACAATAAATAAAATACTGTAATTTTTTTAAAAGAAACACACAATTATCATTATTTGCCATTATTTTAATTTCAGATTTCCTCAAATCTATACAATTCACCTCTTTTCATCTTTACATGAATTGTATATCTAATTATGTGTGAGATTTATTCCTTTTTTTCCTTTGGAATTTGACTGTACAGTTCTAACAATTCTTCTTTAAATTGAAGAATAAACAAGTAAAATAAATGTAATGAGGGAAACATTTTCCTGCCAGATATTAAAATGTCATATAAATTAAAACAATGTGGTATAGGCACATAAGTGACATAACTAGGAATATTATAGATTGCCCTGACATGGAAACAAGGGTATCTAATGACATAGCATATAATAAGAGGCATTACAAGTCCATGAAGAAGAAAAGGATTATTCAAGAATAGCAGAAAGAAAATAAGTAGGAAAAATCAAAATCATTGGCCATAACATTAAAAAGGTTTTAATTTTCTTACCCTCTAATCTGTAAATTAGTAAAAATAAATGACTTCACATAGTAGAAATAAAATGAAAAAATTATCTGAACAATTTAAGGACAAAATGTATGTAGCGAAAATATTAAAACATTTATATTTATTTTTAAAGTAACTCAATTTCTATAATAGTATATACAGTTTTCATCATGTAAATAAACATTGAAATCTTATTTAAATTGCCTTAGATGGTAATACTACCTACTATTGATTTCATTATAGGCATTTACACACACAATTAGAGGTATTTTCCATTACATATGAAGAAATTTTTAAAATTCATCCTAGTTGAACAACTTTTAGAAAACACAGACCAAGGTTTCTCTATGTGTATACATATATATACACTGAGATATATTATGTGTGTATATGCATGACTTTGTATCATTCTTAAATTGAGATATAATTCACATACAATAAATATGCCATGTAAAAGTACATGATAATGTGAATCTTTAATCATCACTCATGAGAAATGAAGTGACTATAAATTGACTCAATTGGATCATGATCTTCAACCCATTGGTATCATGTTGTGGTCTCTGGTTTCACTTTATTTCCACGCAGCTCCATCTCTTCCCATGGACTCTGGAGGATATACATGACGTACGTGTCATCTGCTGCCATCTAGGCCCTCGGTTTTGGTCCTAGGTCCATGATCACAGGGAATGTAGCTGTTTTGCACATCTCTATATACACAGCATTTAGAATAGTTTCAAAAATGGAATAGGCATATATAAATATTGGCTCAATAAATTAATGACAAGAATTTTCCAAATGTACTTTTGCTCAACTTTCTAAGTCCATCTTTTTATGTAGATTTTTAAAATGTAACACAATTTTCTTGAGGCATAATTTACATGCCATACAATTTACCCATTTAAATTATACAACCCAATGGGTTTTAGCATAGTCACAGTTATATCATCATCACTGCAATCAATTTTAGAACACTTTCATCTCCCCCCGAAAAACTAGGCACCCATGAGTAGTCACTCCTCCTTTCCCTTCCACTGCATTAGGCCTATTCAAAGATTAAGGTATTTTCTCACTGGAAATGTGCCTCTTGTGTAAAATTCATATAAAAAAGAATCATATAATCTGTGCCCTGAGAAGAGAGATATTTATAGGATTGCAGGGCCTGGCTGGGGTGATTTGAAGACAGGTCTTACAAGGCAGAGAAGTGTTTGAGAGCGGGAAGAGTTTATTTAGATTGGTGAATCTAGCAATAAGGGAGTTGGCAAGGGTAAGCTGTTAGTTTTGATGAAGAAACTGGTTATTTTATAGTTTTTCTTCCAGTGTTTTCTTCCTGGAAAAGTCAGCTAAGTTACTTTGGCCTAGTCCCAGTACTGTTTAACAAGAGATTATCTTCGTTTCAGCTATATAGCCGTATGTAATGTTTTTTATCTGGCAGGAAGTACATTTCAAAATTTTTATCTTATTATATTCGTATCTCCACATAAACATTACTTTGGAACATGTAATACATGAAAGAGAGTTTTATTTCTGATTTTAAAGCAAATGTTTCCCCCTTTATGCTCATAGAATTACATAGCAGTTCCAAAGCTTGTCAGTTTCTTACTCCATTATGTTTTTATCTTTATTTTTTAATTTTTATGTCCCTTATGTTTTTATCCTAATGTATAGTTACAGGTATATTGTAGATATTGGACAAATTCTGAACAATGATATAGTCATTATAAAATATATCTTTATTCTAAAATATACATTCTCATGCCTAGATTTTTTTTTCCCATTCATTGCTACCTTGTATTCATTCTTTGAGAATACCTTCTCCAACTCTCAGTTGTCACACTAGCTGACCCTGTATAAGTGGTTCCAGGGTGGGAATATGACCTAAGAACGACCAATGAGAATATTAGTAGATATTTCAGAGAAAAAGCAGGAGATTTTGATAAATGGAAAATAAGACCTTTCTTTTTTGAAGTTGCTAAATTGGCAAAATGGTAAAGCTAGTGGTCCTGGGGCATTTGGCTCCCACTTGGAGACAACCTGCCTGAGAAAGAAAGCTCCATACACAAAAGCAGTGGGTCTCAGCCTTTCTAATGCCGCAGCCCTTTAATATAGTTCCTGTGAGTCGCGACCCTCAGGTTGAGAACGGCTGCACTAGAGGTTTGCTGAGACGTAGAGACTTCTGATAACGTACACCGGGAACTAGGTCAAGTCAGCAGACCTTCAGTTCCTGCATTTTAGTTTGCTTCATGTGATCCAGTAATTTCCCCACATTCTTTAAAAGGGTTTATAAGTGAATTTGAGTTAAGTTTCTGTCACATTAATTTAATGTCCTACATTTTAAAAATTTCATCTATTATAGTACTAATTTTTTAATGCCTTAAAAATGTTTTCAGTATGTTAGTATAATTTCAAATAGATAAAACATGTGACCTCAAACCTAATATATAATGAGCAAATATGAAAATTCTGTTTAATTCTTTAACAAGAAAATAAACAAAATAAAAAAGTTTTTGAAAGAGAGAATACAGAGACTAGCATTATAATCAGTGACAGAAGGAAAGCTGAAATATTCATGTTAAATTTGAAAAATAATACCTTTCAGGGATATAAAACAATAACTTTGGGGTTTGTTTTTCAATTAGATTAAAATATATTAAACTTTACAGTATGAAAATTATTTACAAGGTATTAATGTTCTAGACATTAACATCTAAGTATTGTCTTTACTAGTAGTTCAAAGAAATATTTTTCGGTAAAAACTAAAAACTGCATGTTTACCTAGAAAGGCTCAGGAAGCTTGTCCTATTTTTAATTAAAATATTATGTATTTTTACTATATTTTGATGTTGTGGATACTTTTCTTAAGAGTTACTCCTTTATTCACAAGGTTATAACTATATGTTTGGCAATATACGTGGAGTGTTTTTAGAGCCCCTATGCAATTGGATGAAAGTTTCCTTTCTTTGGACCAAACTGGCGGTCATGTTGAAATACATAGTGTCTTGCTCAACTGTGTATCCAGCATCAAACATCTACTTCTGGTCAGATGGAATGAGGTGGGCTCTTCAATTTCAAATACCCAGAAATCACGCTTATACTTTATATGGACAAATGCAGCTTATAATTCAGTGAAGAATTTAGTAAATGTCTAACAACAACTCTACAATGATCTACCATATCCTTTTCAGGTTTTGTATTTCTGTAACTATTTACATTTTCTTACGTTTCCAACAGAGTGTGGTGTGCCTCATCTGCTTATTCTAGGCTCAAAATGAACACAAATAGAAAATAGCTGAAAATGGGATAAAAGAACAAACCCTAGTTTTAAAAAGTGGGATGGATATCAAAAATTAAATCAAGTGCTGAAGACAAAGAAGTCAGCCGCTGGACCTTCAGGTCAATGCATCCCTAGTGTGACCAGTCAGAAGAGAAAAAAGAAAAGTGAATCAAAAGATCGCACGGTTAAACCACACATTCTTGAAATGTTAAGACTTCAAAAATTCTAGGAGAAGAGGGACTGCAGAGATGTTGGTCAAAGGATATCAAATTTCAGCTAGATAGAAAAAACAAGTTCAAGAGATCTATTGTACAACACATTGACTCTAATTAATGACACATTTCTGAAAAATGCTCATAGTGGATATGTGGTGAGTGTTCTCACCACAAATGTAAGATAATGTACATGTTAATTGGCTATCTTTAGACATTCCACAATTTACACATATTTGAAAACACTATATTTATTTACTCTAGTACATATATAAAATTGCATTCATCAATTTTAAAAAGGTAAAAGAAAAATGCTAACAAAGTGACTACGATTGTTCTCACCACAAAAATGAAAACCATGAGAGACAATGCATATGTTAATTAGCTAGATTTAGTCATTTCACAATGTTTACATACTTTAAAAAACCATGTTGTATACAATAAATACAATTTAATCTGTCCATTTAAAAAAAGAAACTAAAAATTCTATGTATTTCTTCCTTAGTTGGTAAACGTGAAATTAGCAAAGTGAAGACAAACCCATCCCAGGGTCCTCATACCCTTCCCGAGCACAGTGAACACCGGCTAGATGCAAACCAAGGGGTTCACTGAGTTGGAGGGTTCTCTGATCATTGTGGGCTAGATGAGGTATTGAAGACCATGCGACCATTGACAATACGTCAATTGACAATAAAGAGAATCAGTGGCTAGTACTGAGGGACATAAATGCTTCACTGTGGAGCTTCCCAGAGGAAAGCTGTGGTGTAGATAGATATTTGCTTCCTTCATTCTTCAGGCAAGCAAGAAGCATATCAAACGGCAAGAGTTATCAGTCCTTGGCCTACAGAGCCCAGTCCCTACCACCAGGGACATATGCCATGACCACCAACTCTGCAGGTCAAGATGTGGAGAAGACTGGGAGGCACTGTGTTTTGATGTCTCCTCATCCACCTCCACTGAGCTCTGTCCTGGTATTTAGGCACTGGGAGGGTGTGGGTAAAATGGCCAATACAGAGCTCTTTCATATGGTGGGCAACAGTGTCCTGGAAACTTGAAATGATTCAGCATTGGCCTTGAAAGCCACGTAGGGTCCACTGATGGCCATATGCCTTGTGTTATGCTGATCTTAGAGACCAGGTGTCAGGAGATCTTACCCCAGACCTAGGCCCTACCCATCTGTGGGATACAGTGGCTTTTATGGTCATAATGGGAAATTTTAATTATTAAATATTTTTTATCACTAAGCAAGTAGAGACAATGAACTAGCCATGGGGCATTCTGCTATTCTGGAAAAAAGATACCACATTGTTCAGTTTCACTGTATTAAAAGACAATAGAGAAGAGAGGGTTAAGACAGCTGACTAGAGACATCTAGGGGTCCTCAAACTTTTTAAACAAGGGGCCAGTTCACTATCCCTCAGATCGTTGGAGGGTGGCACTGCAGGCCCCGGGATGAGTCGGCTGCTAAGCAGGACAAGCAGTGGCAGCAAAAACTCCCCATGGGCCAGATAAATGTCCCCTGCGGGCCGCAAATGGCCCGCGGGGCCGTAATTCGAGGGTGCCTGCATTAGACACTGGCTCTCCTCAGAAAAAAGAACCCAAATTACAAATAACCGTAATTTGAATAGACTTTCAAAGAGAGAATATTAGAGCCCAGCAGCAAAATCATAAGAAATGGAAAAACTATTGAAGGAATTAAAGAATACAAGTGAGGTCTTCAGCAATAAACTAGACCATCCAGAAGAGAAAATATCAGTACTTGAAGATGGGTCTTCTGAATTAATCCAGTCAGAGAAAAATAAAGAAAAAGGAATTAAAAAGAACAAACAAAGCCTTGGAGAAATATGGGGCTGTATAAAGCATTCAAATTTAGGACTCACCGTATTCTTTTTTTTTTTTTTTTTTTCTGAGACAGAGCCTCAAGCTGTCCCCCTGGGTAGAATGCTGTAGCATCACAGCTCACAGCAACTTCCAACTCCTGGGCTCAAGTGAGTCTCCTGTCTCAGCCTCCCAAGTAGCTGGGACCACAGGCGTCCGCCACAATGCTCAGCTATTTTTTGGTTGCTGCCGTCATTGTTGTTTGGCGGGCACGGCCTGGATTCAAACCCATCACCTTTAGGTGTATGTGGCTGGCGCCTTAGCCACTTGAGCCACAGGCGCCTAGCCGACTCACGGTATTCTTGGGAAAAAATAAAAGCAGAAAGTATGGAAATTCTGTTTAAGAAAATAATTAATGAAAACTTCCTAGTCTTGCAAAATATACGGACATCTAGATATAAGAGACTTAACCTGGAAAGTGAGGAAGAACCTCTCTAAGAATCTTCTTCATAAAGGATTTTCCGTAGCCAGCACTATTTTTCACTGGCAACAGGTCTGTCTCTACTTCAACCACCAGATGGGTTCCTCTGTCCATACAACCTAGAAACAAGGGGATCACCCTTCTTGAAGTTGATAACCTTTGATCAAGTCTACTCAGAAGACAGAAAACAGCAAGACATCATCTTTCTTAACTAAAATAATCTATTTTCTCTTTTTTGACTTACTCTATACAATGGTTCACTTTGAAAACTACTAGGCCAAGATTATTAGTACAATATTTTGGAACTGTAGATTGTATGTAGTACAGTGTGAATCTTATAAGTTACTTTATTCCATTTAATCATGTAAGTGGTTTATTAGAGTATTTATATTGCTGTTAACTAATATTACCCAGATCATAATATGTTGGTTCTTACAATTTAACCATTAACCGTAGTGAGAGTTTTACACTATGAGTTTCACAAGTGAAAAACTAGAAACTCAGGGTGTATTTCTATGACAAAGGGTTAACACTCTCTTGTTATAAAATACAGTATTATTTACTGTTATAAAATTTTGCTAATTAAAAAAATAGCTAAAAAGCTTATTCGGCTTCCATGTCCTATTTTGATTTAAAGATCGTAACATGAATTATGTTCATCAATAATATGTATCACTGTCCTTCCTCACACACCAGAAAGGTAGTCACTGTGGATTCTGCTTCACTTGGCCTCGGTTTTCTCATCCATAATTTTGTGGCTATTCTTTTGTTTCTAATTCTTTTTAAATACCTCTTTATGTCTGCACGTCTTAGCAAGGACTCTAGAAGATACCTGTCAGGCACATACGGTATACAATCTGCTGCCATACAGACCACATGTTCCTGTCCTGTCCTTGGGCCTATCATTACAGGGCATCTAGTTGTTTTCCTTCCTGTATCCACAGCATCTATAAGAGTTCCAGACGTGTAACAGGCACCAAGAAAGAGCGATTAAGTAACCGAAGGACAGAAATCAATTTACCAAATGCACACAACTATTCAATCCAGTGGTTTTAGCATGTTCACAGAGTTGTACAAGCTCCACCACAATCAATTTCAGCACATATCATCACCCCTAAAAGAAACTCCATGTCCTCATTTCATTCATATACCCCAAAGACCGCAACCACTCATGTACGGTATGTCTCAGTAAATGTGCCTGTTCTACACAACTGCGGAAGCTGGATCATTCAACATGTCTTTTATGACTGCCTTCTTTCACATAAGATGATGTTTTTATGTTTCTTCTGCTTTGTACCATGTGCCAGCACTTTATTTCTTTTTATTACTGAATATTTCATTCTATGTAATACCATGTTTTATTTATCAGTTCATCAGTTTATTGACATTTCAGTTGTTTTCAAATAATATTTGAGTTGTTGTGAATACTGCTATGAACATTCATGTAAAAGTTTTGTAGGAATGTATGTTTTCAATGCACTTATGTATGTAACTAAGGGTTGGATTAAGAGGTTACATGGTAGATCCACATACAACTTTGTGAGAAGTTGTCAAATTGTTTTCTATACCAGCTTGACCATTCTATATTCCCCTGAGATGTGTTTGAGGTTTCCAATTTTCTAGATCTTCTCCAACCTTTATTATTTTTTATGTTTTAAATTATAGCCATCATAGCATAGATAACATAGCATCATACTATGGTCTTGATGACTAACCATATTAAGCTTCTTTTCATGTGCTTATTTCCCATTTGTATGTCTTTTGCTGATGTCAGTACCATGTTTTGGTCAGTTTTTAATTAGGTTGCCATTTAATTTTTGAGTTGAGTGTTCTTTACATAGTCTAGATACAGAGTATTACCAGACACATACAACGGTGTTCTTCTTTTTTGTACTGTTTTTTACTTTCTTGACCATGTTCTTGGATACATAAAATTTAATTTTGATGAAGTACAATTCATGTATTATTTCTTTGCTCACTTGTGCTTTTGATATCATTTCTAAGAAATCAATACTCTACAGTCAAGAGATTTTCAATTACATTTCCCCTATGAATTTTATGGTCCTTAGTTTTACATTTAATTATTTAGTCTATTTTGCATTAGTTTGCATACATGGTATAAAATAAGAAGTCTGATATTTTTTGTATATTCATAGATACCCAGTGGATGCAGGACTATTGTGAAAAGTCTATTCTTCTCCCCTCACCCCTGCCCTTAAGTGATCCTGACATAACTGCTGAAACCAAATTAACCACAGATGTATGGATTTATTGGGTACTCTCAATTTATACTGGCCCCATACTGTCTTGAATACCATAAATTTCTAGTAACTTGCAATCATAAACTCTGAGTCTTCAATAGTTGCTCTGTTTCAAGATTATTTTGGCTATTATGGCTCCCTTGCATTTCCATGTGATTTTCAAAGGTTTTCTTTAATTTTAAGACCACCTTATCAGTTTCTACAAAAAGAAAAGCAGTTAACATTTTGATAATAAGTGCATTGAACCTGTAAGTCAATTAGGGGAGCATTGTACTTTTGATATAAAGCCATTAAAATCCTTTAAATATAGTTAAGTATATAGAAAAATATTATATTTATATCATGATTTAAGATTCAAGAAAATAGCACCAGCCAGTAATAGTTACTGAACACATCAATGTTTACAGTAACATTATATAACCACTAATTAAACATCAGTGGTGAACACTAGTGTGTGTTGCAGAAAACTCTGACTCTGAGAGTGTCCTCTTTTACCATGAAATACGAGGCCTCTAGAATGAGATCTCCTCAATCCCCTCTGTGATGCACACCCAAAAAGCACCTGCATTTCCTAACATGGGAGATGATCATCTATTGTAACCATTTGTTTCATTGTTTGATTTTCCATTAAAATATGGAAATACCCTGTGCTGCAAAGGAATAGGGACCCAACAGGAATAAGATAACAATTTCTTGAATAATCAATGGCAAATAAATGAATGACTGCATAAATATAAATATATACATATCTCAATCTTGTGTTTGGCAGGCATATGCAGAACCACATTAAATGACCACTTACTCTCCAGGTAGACAAGAGGAAAGACAATTAAACATTATTATCTGAATGACACATTCTTCAGGCTTCTTAATACAACACAGGGTGGTTAAGACCTCTTCTACTTAAGCAGAGACTATTTGGGGGACCAATACATCTTATAAAAATTATGGCTAATGGTACAAAATGCAGGATAACCTAATGATATTTGTAGGGAGAATGGGGACTAAAGACCCCAGTCATGGCAAGGGAAAACACTCTCAGAAGAGGGAAAAACAGAGACTCAAATTGGGTAAGGCAGAATAAAAAAAGCTTAGCTAGCTTACTTTTAAACTAACAGTTAAAGTACTTGTCTGGACATTTTCTGCTTTTACTGGAAGCCTGGCCTGTAAAGGATACAGCTTAGAAACACATCTACTGGGTCTGGCCTTAGCAGAAGTTGTGTTCAAGGCCTGGGAAGGAACATTAACCAGCCTGACCCCTGCCCAGTCCATAGTCAACAACCTTCAAGAAGCAAATACTCATTGTGGGGATTTGTATCATGGCCAGGGCAGAGTTCAAGAGAAGAGCTCAAGCCCTGAGATATGGGCAGGAGAGCTTATACCCTAATCGTGGAGATAAACACCTTTGGGTGGAAATAAGAAGAAAATCTTTTCCACTGATTCTTTGGAAGAGAACTGACTCCCTCACGTCTGCTCCATAGAGAAACTAGAAGGATCTAACCTCCCCCAAGGGATCTGTGTACATAACCACAAACAGTAGGCTACCCCCACACAAGGATCCGGTTCCAGATTTCTCAAGGCTGCCCAGATCCTTAAAGTTAATAATTATAGATAAAAATAAAAACTAACATACTAATAAAAACTGTTGACATTTTTGTTCACTTTTCAACTTACTCTCAACTAAATAAAAAAAAAGTTTCAATAAAAGCTATGTGGAACAAAGACTCAGGGTCATTCGCTGAAGCCCCACAGACTAACAGTGGTCCCCTATACCCATCTGTAAAAACTATTCTGTGACTTGTCTCTTTACCTCTCACCACTTTTAACTTTACTTTTCCCCAATCACTGCTTGTTCTACAGGTCTAAAAGGACCCTGACCCCAGGGCAGGACACTGACAATATCTTAGGATATCAGAAAAAAGCTTGCTGATAAAAAGGATGTCTTAACTGAGCCTTACATCATAAATGACCAATGCCAAAGGAACAAGAGAGAAAATTCCAGACTTGGAAAATGTCCCATGCAATTTTCCTGGGGTAGGAAAGAATATGATAAACACGTGATACTGAGAAGACAGAGCAAAGGGATGGAGATAAAAATGAAGTCTGAGAAGCAGAAAATTATTTGTAAGATTTTACAGTCTTTATAGCCCATTTGAGGGATTTTGGATTTCCTCATAAAAGTAATAAAAAGCCATTCAATGGGTTTAATCACAGAATTAATATGTTTAGAATTGTACTTACAAAAGGGGACCCTGGCTACATCATGAAGAATAATGGAGATCAGAATATGGCTGTAAAGTCCAGTGGATAGCAATGGCCAAGCCAAAAACATGGTGGTGGCATGGACAGGGATAAGGAGAAAATGAGGATTTCAGAGAAATTGAGGAAAGAAGCTTGCCAGGACTTAGTGATCTATTTCAGATTAATATCAGGGTACAAACAATTAGGCTACATAGTTTGCTTTTCTAAGGTTAAAGTCTGGGTTGCAGTTGTGCCCATCACCAAGGAAATATGTGATGACACATACAACGTACCTGCTGGGTGGTACATCCTAGGTGCCTGTTTTTTTTTTTTTTTTTTCCATTTTTTTCCTTTCTTTCTTTTTTTTT
>NW_003852429.1:1710506-1715406 GCF_000181295.1 Otolemur garnettii | reverse complement strand
CTTTTTTTTCATTTTGAGACAGAGTCTTAAGCTTGTTGCCCTGATTAGAATGCAATAAAGTCACAGCTCACAGCAACCTCAAACACTTGGGCTTAATGATTCTTTCGCCTCCGCCTCCCAAGTAGCTGGGAGTATAGGCGCCTGCCACAACACCTGGCTATTTTGTTGCTGTTGTTGTCATTGTTGTTTAGCAGACTCAGACCAGGTTCAAACCCACCAGCCCCGGTGCATTCTGGCCAAGCCAGTTAAAACAATGACAAATGCCACAGCACTCTACCAAGGGTGACCAAGAGAGATTCTGACTCAAAAAAAATTAATATAGACAAAAAAGAAAAAAAATTTTTTTTTGAGACAGAGTCTCACTTTGTTGCCCTGGCTATTTTTTTGTTGCAGTTGTCATTGTTGTTTTAACTGGCCTGGGCTGGGTTCGATCCTGCCAGCCTCAGGGTGGCCTACCCACTGAGCTAAGGGCGCCAACTCCGTTCTTTTTTTTTTTTGAGACAGTCTCAAGCTATTGCTCATGCAGCTTGGTGATTTACCCACCGTGATAACAAGGGTGGTGGAGAAATTATAGATGGCACAGCCCTCCCAATTTTTAATTTTACAATAGACTTCAATGAGTTATATTTTCATACACCCTCAACCATTCTCTATTAATCCATCCTTCTTTCTTTCTGTGGATTAATTCCAATACAGAATGCTAAATTTTAGCAAACCTGGTTTTCAACAAAATCAACACTCCTCAAGTTAATTTATACTTAAATCATAATGTATAATCATGAGGCTTCCCAACGTTAGGTGAGCAATATATATTTCACAATGGCCCTCCTGGATAAAAGCTGCTCTGTCTTCCCAGCAGGGCAGACTATTCTTTCTCACAAAAAAATAATTGTATTATTACGCTTCAGTGCAACTCCTCAGAGGGGAGAGTTAGAAAGAAATGCTGCTGTTTATTTTATTAAAAATAATAAAGCACAAAAACATTTCATCTGAAATGACCCCCACTCCCATTTTCATTAACTACACCATTCTAGATGTCGAGTCTCTGATTCTGATTTGGAGGAAGTATGTCTTAAAGGGCTTTCAATCTTTGATTTCAGAATCACATACATGATTCAAGTACCTAATTACCTCTAAATAAAATCTACTAGCCTAAGCCAGTGCTGGAAAAGATTTACAAAGGTTGCTCAATTGCATTTATAGACCTGTTTAAGTTTTGCTTCCTTGGGGTGGCCTTCACTAACCATCTCAGGTACCCTTTATGATGCTCCCAGTCCCCTCTGTAAGTTCTCTTGTACAGCATTTTCACTGTTGCTAAATATTTGTCTTCCCCATGAATGTCTATTCCACAAGGTCAAAGGCTGAGATTATTGTGGGGTTTTTATTCAGAAATATAAGCTGACCATAGAGAAAATAAAAATGGAACTATTAATGAAATTCCAGTCCTTCAGCTAATTTTCTCCAGCCCAATGATTATAACACTTCTTTGGAAATCACGGGAAATACATTAGAAAGAACAGGCAGGACTTGGGGAACATCGTGCCTTTGAAAACTCCCCTGGCGCCCCTCGCATCACCATTAGGCTACAGACAGCTCTTCCTGCAGTCACCACTTCCATTCCTGCTTTTGAATCTGTCTTTATAGCTTCCTTCTCCCTTCCTGAGAATCAAATCATAGTTCAAAATTCCTCATCTTTCCAATATATTCACAGAGTAACCATCTCACTCCAGATTCTCAAAATGTCTTATGTTCCAGAATGCGTGAGTAATTCTGAGTACCCACATACTTAATGTATCCTTTCTCCACTAGTGATTTGTTAGACTTATGCAAATTTTGTTTTTTCTCATTTAGACCAGATACATTTTTTTTTTCCTGAGACAGTCTCAAGCTGTCACCCTAGGTAGAATGCTGAGACATCTATGGTGGGTGCCTATAGTCCCAGCTACTTGGGAGGCTGAGGCAAGAGAATCACCTAAGCCCAAGAGCTGGAGGTTGCTGTGAGCTGTGATGACATGGCATTCCACTGAGGGTGACAAATGAAGACTCTGTCTCTAAAAACAAATGCTGTGGCATTATAATTCACAGCAACCAACCTCAAAGTCTTGGGCTTAAGCAATTCTCTTGCCTCAGCCTCCCAGGTAGCTGGGACTACAGGCACTGGCCACAACACATGGCGTTTTTTGGTTGTAGTTGTCATTGTTGTCTAGCAGGCCCAGACTAGATTTGAACCCGCCAGCTCCGATATATGTGGCTGGAGCCCCAGCCACTGAGCTATAAGCGCCAAGCTGAGACCAGATAACTTTTAATGAGGGGTACCATTTCATTATTTCTTTTTCCTTATCAACTAATTCCATTAGCCTAGAGCAATTCATAAGACATTCAAAAAAAATTCTAAAAACTGATGTAAATGAGTTTACCAAACTCCTAGGAAACAAAGACTTTAAAAGTTTCTGGTCACCAAAAACTTTACTGACAAAAAGTCAGATTCACACATGAATAAATCAGATAGAAGCTGCAATAAGTAACACAGGTCATTTATTTTAATCATTGCCTTGTTGGTACTTGTCTCCATTTAGGGTCATTGACTGATTGACCTTGGAACATCTTCTCCACCTGGATTATACAACTATAAAAATTCTTTCTCTTTCAATACTATTTGCAATTTAATTGTTTTGAACTAGAGCTTTAAAAAAAAGTGCGTGTAAAATGAATGTTATGAATATTTAAGTCAAAGTCATATTAAACTCTTCACTCAAGTGTCAATTTCCTTAATCTACCCTCTTTATTTTTCCCACTAAGAAGTTAATTGAGTTTCTTACAATCTCTTGTCTAATTCCCTTGCCAAATCATCATATGCTCACAAACTGCTTGAATAAATTTGAAAACGTCAGTTAGCTAGATCCCCACAAAAGTGCTTTTGTAGGAAAAAAAAAAAATCCCGTCACTTCAAGTAAAACATTAGTCTTGCTTGTGAAAAAATCTAAGAAACTCATGTAAGAAACAAAGGGTTTCAGCCACCATTCCTAACCTGAAAGTAATACTGAGTTGAAAGACTTAGTGAAACTAAGTAAAAATGAAAAATCAGACCCCATGGATTTACCCTCTAAAACTGTGTCACACATAACAGTTCCTATTTAGAGTATACTTCACGGAAGTGCTATTTTTGTATCGCTTGAATAAGGAGAAAGTGAAGCCCCTAAACACAGCTATTCTTTAAATAAGAACGAAGTATAAAGACATCTGTCTTCCAACATTTTATGAGTGTACCTAATATCTAATCATGACATACTCCCCTCTGTTTTCTCCCACAAGAGGACTGAGTTCCTAAAGAAACCTAGGATTACAGATTTTACCACTTATACTCTGAAGTGTCTTGCCTTTGTGAGTTTTAAAAGAGAAAGCTAGGATTGTCTCTAATAGCTGGCTTTCCCCAGTAGCTCAGAGAAAGTCTCTAAGCACCAAGTTTTTTTAGGAAAAGAAATCCTACTATCTTTGCTTCATACACAATTTCTACAAAGTCATTCTAGAAGGATCTGGATAGCTTTAGCTATTCAACAAGTAACAATTTGTTTGAGAGTAAAACAACAAACCACTGTTTGTAAATCATTTCTGTGCAAACTTTAGCATCACAAAATAAAACTTTAAATGCAGTGTATTACATTTATGTTCTAAATTAAATAATTACTCAAAGGTACTGTGAACCTTACCTCAGACTCTCCAGAGCTGATGCCAACAGTCACAGAAAAACTAAAGATAAATTTGCCAAAATGTCTCCCTAAATGGAAATAATTTAGTGGAATCCAATATTAGCAGTGAGAAAGAGCAACTTTACTAAACAGAAACCACCAAATCAAAATCTCTGAGAACTATCCATCTCATAATCTCAAAGAACTATTTTTCAATACTATCCTCAAAGTTAAGTTTCATGCTGACATAATAAATAAAGCATTAAGAAGATGGCCAATTTGGGCCTTATATTCATTAACTTTAGAGACATTAAAATACGTTAAATGAAATATTTTCTCTCAAGTTTCCTTTTACTCAATAAAAGCAATCTAAATATTTCAATATCTTACCT
The DNA here is from genome assembly GCF_000181295.1 of Otolemur garnettii. Classification (NCBI taxonomy): domain Eukaryota; kingdom Metazoa; phylum Chordata; class Mammalia; order Primates; family Galagidae; genus Otolemur; species Otolemur garnettii. The sequence continues at coordinate 1,711,328 of NW_003852429.1, read as the reverse complement.
TTGGTACTTCACATCCTGTGGGGAGTAATATATAATCATAGTCTGGTTTGGGTTATAGTGAAGTAAATATAACTGGATTTCAAAAATAATAACATTTACTCTCTTATTAAATAGGTTGAGAAGATATAAAATGAGAATGATGGCTCTTTGTCATTGGAATGGCTGATAAAAAAAGGTGAAATCAATAGAGGGAAAATTTTAGGACTTCAGTATTACAGAATTTACAATTTTTAAGAAGTATATTATGCTTCAAATACAATCCAATTATTCTACCCACCCAAAATGTTAGAATAATTGTGCCAAGAAGCCCTATATTAAAGGTCAAACTAGTTTTTGGTAAGAAGAGAAATTTCTGAGTCATACCATTTGCTAATCATGGGGTAAATAATCTCATTATGGTTGATTTCAAACTACAAAGAAGATACCACATAATCACAACATTCCTGGTCACTTTCAGCAAGTCCGTGTAAAACAACAATAAAAACAAACAAACAAAAAAAAACACTGTCCAAGAATATAAGCAGTCAGTGACAATGATCTAAATGTCAGATTTTTCACATAAGATAAAAAAGAAAAAATCCTCTACACATATGTTGAAGTTTAATAAAATGTTGCAGAAGGCTCAGCAAAGGCTCGGGGCCTATGGCTCAAGCGGCTAAGGCGCCAGCCACATAAGGTGAGGGGTTCGAATCCAGCCTGGGCCCACCAAACAATAATGACAGCTGCAACCAAAAAAAAATAGCCAGGTGTTGTGTCGGGTGCCTGTGGTCCCAGCTACTTGGGAGGCGGAGACAGGAGACTCCCTTGAGCCCAGGAGTTGGA
>NW_003852429.1:1697033-1710486 GCF_000181295.1 Otolemur garnettii | reverse complement strand
TGGAAGTTGCTGTGAGCTGTGATGCCAGAGCACTCTACCCAGGGGGACAGCTTGAGGCTCTGTCTCAAAAAAAAAAAAAAAAAAAAAAAAAAAAAAGAAGGCTCAGCAAAATTGTGCAATTGGACAGAAATTCCTAAAACATTTGCCTACAATACAAGAGAAGGCAGAGACCATTTTCAGTGAAATGCCACTGTGAGGCTCAGGCCACGTGAGGACTCTAGGCCTTAGCACCTGTGATGTGTACCTATCACTGGCCCTAACGGGAGCGAGGAAAAAAGAGGGAGGCCGCTTTCAAGTTGTCTAGGACCCAGCTCAAGACTGCAGAGCCGGGAGCTGAAGTCCCAGCTCAGACCCGCTTGGGACCCAGACATGTGATTTCAAAGGACAAAACCATAAAAGGGACGTGACCAGGACCTTACTGCCCAGAGAACAATCCCCAAGAGTCTTGGGAGGAACCCTAGGCATGTTTTTACCGCCATGGGGAGAAAGAACAGAATAGAGGCACACTTTTTAACATTAGAGAAAACTTAATACTCTTCATCTTTCAGGTGGAATCTGTCCATCATCTAGCCATAAAGCTAGCGATGCTGCCATTATTGTGGCTAAAAAACTAGCACTTACTGCACGATTATTTTTTCACAGGCATAATGGCAAGCTGCCTTATTTCTCCTTAAAAGTCCTATGAAGTATAGACTTCTGCTATTCCCTCTACAAACTGAAAACGTGAATCATAAAGAGATGAATTTGCTCCAAGCGTAAAGCTGGAAATAAAGATCTATCACTCCAAAGTCGTATTTTCAGTGATTTTACTACTTCTTTTTATCTTCAAGATAAATTTTATAAAATTGAGAAAAAAAGATATGCACATATTTCTGTTACTTTTTAAGTAATTAGAATAACTCAAACGTAATTTCAAGTAACAGGAAACCTAATTTGTAGGAAGACAGAAAAGTCATGAATAAAACAAAAAATAGACAAATACCGAAGGTGACCAAAAGGTTAACATTTTACTAAGCAAAACAAAATGTCTCATTTCATATGCCAAAAAGTAGTTTTGTTTTATGTATACTAATTATATCAACATTTCATACCTAAAATATAATAATCAAATCAATGTGTATTATTCTCAAAATTCTAGCATCAGGGAAAAAAAAACCTGTAAAAATGACAAGTGTCTCAGAGTCTTAGCCCCTGACCTTGAGACTTGTACGCCTTTGACAAGTCCCTCGGTCCCTTTAGCAAAACAAAATTCCTTGTCAATCTCATAAAGCTAAGATAAAGGCAAAAGTTAAATCTAAGCTTCTGGGCTCCAGATTTTCTAATCTAGCTTTCTGTAACCATTTTTTGAGACAATATTACATTTCTGATTCCTGTTTTTTCTTATCTTGGATGAAGTGTCTTGCTTTCTTCATTTGTCAACAGACCACTACTCGTGCCTCAGGTCTCAACTCTTCCCACCCGAAAGCAGCAAGCTTCTTCACCTCAGAGAAGACAAGTTCATCTTTTTATCCCCAATATCTAGCATAGCATATTCCATGAGAGTTTAATTAATGTTTGATAAACTATTTTTGATACAGATGTAAAAGACACAGACGTGTCTATCACGTGTCCTTTGAAATCTTCTCACCCCTGTGCCTCCTCCACCCCCTCCTCCAAATGACTGGATTCAGATAGGAACCCCTACAGTTAGGGAAGAACCATACTTTTCTTGTTAAGTGAGGAAGATCTTTTGCAAATCACCCTTCCATTATCACTACCATGTCCTTTACTCCGTCAAATTCTCAACTAATTACTCCCCTTGCAGAACACTCTACTTCTTGCTGTATAAATTCAACTTTGGACATTTTATATGGCAGAGGACAAATGTTCAGTATCTCATTTCTGATCCTCAGTATAATTTAATCCTCTTTTATGTAATAAAGATTTTGATATCATTTACTTTTCCCTATCTATTTTCATAACTGAAGACCGGATTTTATGTTAACTCCTCAGTGTAACATTATTTTTAGAAATATATTACAGTCATTGTAGTGAATTAAGAAAAGCCAAAGTAACAGATTCATTAAGAAGAAACTGAGACAATACCAACTGGATAATTGAATTTCTAGGCACATGACATGAAGTTACTTCTCGCCTCTCCATCCAAAAGTAACTGTATTCATTTTATCCTCTGTCTCTGTCAAACTGACCTAGATAATGATCAGAAAGAAGGAATGTATAAAAAGTAACTAACAAAGTTAATACTCAAGTCCACCATTCTGTAATAAATGAAGTTTCAAAAAATTAGGCAAAATCCAAGCTGGTTACAGCAGCACAAGGTTTGGTGGTACTAATAATAGAACCAAATCGTTCTACAGCTTTCCAAAGTAACATACAACCTACAGAATGGTATATATCAATGGATTTCAATATGTAGGATCAAATATTATTTAAAATTTATTAAGGTGTATAATACTGACATATAAACAATATCCATTAAGATTAGTACTGATTGCACAATTTATTAAATCTTTCAAGGTGCTCTAAAAATAATGATTCTTACTGATAGAAGAGTAATACCATTTCTGATAAAAAGGTAACATCTCTCTAAATGGACTTTAGTAATTACCATTTAGTAATACTTCAGTAATACCATTTCTGATAAAAAGGTAACATCTTTCTAAATGTGGACTTTTTTTTTTTCCAAGTGAAAGAAACATAGTTCCTTCATACACAAAAACAAGCTGAATAGATATAAACAGAAGAGAAAGAAGGGTGTGAAATCAAGAGGACATTAATTCTGCACATAAATATTAATAAATGTTCCTGTCACCCAATGTGCTGTGTGTGCTACAGGAACTCCAACATCAACATCTGCATACCTGACTGTAACTGGACAGCAACAGTAAAATTACAACTGTTTATCATATATAAGAGGAAATATTTTAAAAGATAAATAATGTGGTTGCTTTGCAAATAATTCGATTGTTTTGACCTTTTTAAATGAAATGAAGGCTCGGCGCCTGTGGCTCAAGCAGCTAAGGCGCCAGCCACGTACACCTAAGGTGGCGGGTTCGAATCCCCAGCCCGGGCCCGCCAAACAACAATGATGGCTGCAACCAAAAAATGGCCAGGTTTTGTGGCGGGCGCCTATAGTCCCAGCTACTTGGGAGGCTGAGGCAGGAGACTCGCTTGAGCCCAGGAGTTGGAGGTTGCTGTGAGCGTGATGCCATGGCACTCTACCCAGGGGGATAGCTTGAGGCTCCATCTCAAAAAAAAAAAAAAAAATGAAATGAAAACAGAGTTTTAAGTAAACAAATATTTATATATTTCCCTGTTACTAAGTGTAAGATACCGCGGTCAGCAAATGCCTTGAGAAAGAGTTGAATCTGATCTCTTCTCTACAAACTAAGACTCTGCAAAGTAACCTTTAAACAAAAGGCCCTTCATCAGTATATGAACAGAATATAATTAACACCACTTTTCCTTGAAAAATTTTCTACACATGCCAGATACTCAGGTCATTAAAGGAAAATGGGAATTAATTTTTCATAAAAAATCTACCTAGGATGATCTGGATATGTTTTATAATTTCATATTTAAGTATCTTCATTAGTTGAATTAAAAATTTGGTATCTTTATGTTAATTGTGACAATATTATATCAACCAAAAAATAACACTACACTGACTTGAGTGGTAACATGAAGACAGATCCTAGTATACAGTTTTCAGAGTGAGAATTTCAACTGCAGGGCATCAGAGACAAGGTGTGAAACCAAGAGTCCAAGGATGCAGAGGTTCTAATCCCAGCTCTCTAACTAATGCAGTTCAAGATTGCTGGGCCTCAGCTTTGTCATTGTCAAAATGTCAGTGGCTACACAAAAAGTATAAATTTTAAAGTGTAAATGTTAAAGTTTATAAATGATGTATTCCTCTAAGAGTTTATGTTACTCTTACAGGCACCGCAGAATTCAAAAATTGTTTCTATTTGTAGTTTTCCCACAATTTTAAAAAAAGTATTTATATTTATTATACTATTCTTATTGTAGCAAAATTAGAATTAGGTTAGTTTAGATTTCTAGTAGGTGATTTTAAAAATTACAGATTTCTGACATTACATGATTTTAGAAATTATAATATATCCATCCATCCAAAGGGACGCCCTCCAATGCTGGCTTTAAAGTAAAATCAAGAATTAGTTTTAAAGGCTTTCTCAAAAACACTTTTTAAGTAATTAGTATTATGAACTCTTTCCTAAAATATAAAAATTATACATATTTAAGGTACGTAAGAAGGTTTGATAAACATATATTTGATGAAATGACTGCTACACTCGAGCTAATTAACATACTCACTTCCTTACATAGTTACATTTTGTGTGAGAGTGGTGAAAACACGCAAAATCTACCCTCTCAGAAAATGTAAAGTATACAATAGTAGCATTAACTATAGTCATCCTTTCCATTAAATCTATAGGATTGATTAATCCTACATAATCCTACATCCCAAACTTTGACTGACAGCTCTCCATTCCAAACCCCACCACTAGTTCTGGTAGCCACAATTCTTTTCTCTGCCTCTATCAATTTGACAATTTTTAGATTTCAAATGTAAGTGCCCTCATGCAGTACTTGTTTTTCTGAGGCTGGCTTGTTGCACTTAGCATAACGTCCTCCAGGCTCATCCTCACTGCTGCAAATGACAAAATACCCTTCCTAAATTGAATAGTAATCCACTGTGAGAGTGTATACTTCAGTTTCTTTATTCCGTCACCTACTGATACTTTAGTTGTTTTCTTATTTTGTCTATTGTGAATAAGGCTAAAATAAACATAGTATCGCAAATCTCTCTTCACTGTACTGATACTCATTTCATTTCCTTTGGATTTATATCCAGTGGTGAAATTGCTGGATCATATGGTAGTTCGTTTTTTTTTTGGAGGAGCCTCCATACTGTTTGCCAAAATAGCTGTACCAATTTAAATCCCCACTAACAGTGTATAGGGTTTTCTTTTCTCTACATCTTGCTGTCTTTGGTCTTTCTGAGAATAGCCATCTTAAACCATGTGATCCTTACTTTATATTTCTTTTATTCTACACCAGAATGAGCATACATCATTAACAAAAGAGTACACAGCTATAAAGTAAATCTGTATTTGGTTTATACATACATGTGTGATATTATGAAATATATATTTGGTCTCTAACACCATTTCCTAACATACAACTCCTTAAATCCTGACATTCTTTGAAGTAATGTATTTTTGCATGCTGATGAGTTGACTAATAGCTGGCAGCCCCTACTTAGCTTCAAGAGGAAGAATAATTATTGGAAAGACCAAGGCTTGTTTAGAGGATTGGAACCTTCGACCCCATTCCCTTACCTCTCAGGAGAGGGGGGCTAAATCACCAATGGCCAATGAATGATTCAATCGATCATGCCTACATAATGACGTCTCCATAGAAACCCCACAGGGCAAGGCTCAGAGAGCTTCCAGACAGCTGACCACACAGAGGGTAGTGCATCCTCGCTCCATGCATCTCTTCATCTGTATCCTTTAATATCCTTCATAAGAAAGTAGTACACGTGAGTATTGCCCTGAGTTCTATAAGCATTGCTAGCAAATTAATAAAACCCATGGAGGAGGTGTCATGGGAACCCCAATTTATAGCCTGCTGGTCAGAAGCACAGGGAACGCAACCTGTAAGTTTGAGATTGGCATCTGAAGTGAGGGAGGCAGTCTGAGGAGTGAGGCCTCCACCTTTGGGACCTGACGCCATGACCAGGTAGATGTGTCAAATGTGAATTGACTTAGAGGTCACCCAGCTGGTGTCTGTTGAAGAACTAATTGCTTGCTTGTTGGTGGAGAAAACCCCCAGACATATTTGATCACAAAAGTCTTCTTTGTTAATTGTTACTGAGTGAAAAAATTGGAACAAAACACTTCTAGTTTATTTATTCTACTCAGAATAGGTTTTTTGAGTTAAATGTCATTGTTCTAGACAAAAGTAAGTATGTACAGAATTCTATGTTGATGAGAAATGAGTATTTTAACCATAGAGGAAAAGAGGGAAAAATACACTATTTCTCTCTATCCATGTGCTGCTTCTTATATTTAACTTTGGTATCTGTATACAGAGGCACTGGCAGTCTTCTTTCATACGTGTTTCTCTCTCGCACATTCCAGAAGCTGCCTCAGCTTCAATCCCTAGAACAACACTGTATACTGCAGAACTTACATGAAAGGTAGAGTAACCCCACTAAGATTTTTCTTGTGGTAAGATATGTTTTCCAGTAATTTTTGTGAATTGGTTGCAATTCGTATAAAACTCTGCCGGGCTAACAATTCTAGAAACCAAACCCCCTATGTCTATTAATGTGAAGAAAAATAAAGGAAACACAGCAGGCAATGTACCAAATACAAGTGGTTTAGCCTTGTTCCATGTAAAAAAAGATATTTTGAAATCATCACTACAATTCAGTTTGGGATCTTTTCTTAACCTCCACAAGGATATCAATTAAAGAGTTTTATTTTATGCATATAACTATTAAAATTTGACATTAGATGATCAAAACCAAAAACAATTCAAATGTTTTTTTTGTTTATCATTTGGTGGAGGGTTGGTTTTTTTTTTTTCTTTCTTTTTAAGACAGGGTCTCACTCTATCACCCAGGTTACAGTAAAGTGGCACTATCATAGCTCACTACAGCCTCAATGTACTGGACTCATGTGATCCCCCTGTCTCAGCTTCCTGAGTAGCTGAGACTATAGGCTTGTGCCACAATACTTGGATAATTTTTCTTATTTTTTTTAGAGACAGGGTCTCACTATGTTTCTCAGGATAGTCTCAAACTCCTGGCCTAACATGATCCTTCTACCTTACATCCCAAAGTGCTAGACTCGAAGCCAATTTAAATGTCTGAATCCCTATAAAATCATCAAATTGTAATAATTTCTTGTAGTTCTTTAATAGCTACCAAAACATCAAATCATTGCTTCCACAGAAAATCACTAATTTGTTATGCATGTGTTCAACTACCCTGGTTTGGCAAGCATTGAAGGATTTCTTTGTTGCCTAAAAATAAGATACCTGTGTCATTAGTCATGGTTCTCCAGAGAAACAAAACAAATAGGCTGTACATAAATGGAGAGATAGATTTATTTTAAGGAATTCGCTAAGTGATTACAGGAAATGGCAAATCTGAAATCTATAAGGCAGGCCTGCAGGTTGGTGATGCTGTAGCCATGAGTCTGAAGGTACTATGGTGGGAGAATTTCTTCCCCTTAGTTAATCTATTTCTCTCTTAAGGCCTTCAACTGATTGTCCAAGGCCCACCCACATATGGGAGGCAATCCACTCTCCTGAAAAGCTACTGATTTAAATGTTAATCAACTCTATAAAAAAAATACTTTCAAAGCAAGTTCTAGGCTGATGTATAACCAAACATCTGGGCACTAGAGACTAGCCAAATTGATTCATAAAATGAACCATCATACACTACAAGTTTCTTATGAAAATATTTATTAGTAGGGGCAGCGCCTGTGGCTCAAGGAGTAGGGCACCGGCCCCATATGCCGGAGGTGGCAGGTTCAAATCTGGCCCTGGTCAAAAACTGCAACAACAACAACAACAACAACAACAAAAAATATATATATATATATGTATATATGTGTGTATATATGAATATATATATTAATGAGGGCAATCAATTGATTTAATCAATACTTGTGGCTATTTAAATCTCGATAAGCCTTTTGTTTTTTCATTTAGATACTTAACATTTTTAAAATCAGTTTATTATCAATTGTGAATGTAGGGATTTCTGTAAGCCAAAATGCTCATAGATGGCATTCTATTTGTTGATTCTTCTATTTCCAATATCAGGATTATACGAGCAAATCTCTAGCTGGCCCCAACCATTCCTGGCCAGTCAATACACCTTATCTACCCTTCATCATCAGTTGTTTTTTATTGTGCTTCTAGAACTCCAATTTTTCTAAATCTTATTTCATTACATTTTCTTGAATAAATTGTCTGTTTCACTCATTGTTTTTGACAAGTTACCTTTTTCCTGGAACTAATGTTTTCCCTTTTCACTCTAATGTACTCCATCCACAACCAATCACAATTACAAAGTAATTACTTCCTATGAAAATCATTCCAGCTTTAGCTATGTAGGTAAACATTAAACTGGCCCATCTACAAATCCTCATTATGAATTCACTGGCTCCTATCTTTAATGAATATGTAGTTTACATATCATAAAAATGTAAATAGTTAATTAAGGTATAAATGTACAAATGAAGAAAGGAAAGAAAGGGTCATGATTCACCTTTTACTTACTTCCGAGTGGTACAGGAATAAGGCACAGATGGAAATTGAGGGTACGTTGCCAGGACATAGTCCATCTATCAGAAGATGCTATTAAATAGGGTATTTGAATATAAGTCACTATTTTCAACAGATCGATCCATTCCAGAAAAAAAAGAAAACAAATAAGATATTCCAGTTTCACTACTTCACTGAAACTGCCATGAAAATGATGAATTTCTTTCAAAGCTCCCCTCACTGCAAACTAAATCTCCAGGATACCAAAGTGCCAATTAAATGTTAAGAGAACACGACACAGTGGGAAGAGTATGAGGAAGAAAGTACAATGGTGTGAGCATCATTTGCAGATGCATAATTTGTTCATTGTGTAGCCTATGAATGCCACTGCCCCTTCAGAAACCTGAAATTCTCCATCCATTAAATGGACACATAAAGCCTTGCCCGAATCAGTAGGTTGTTCTGAATATCAACTGTCTGAACAATATTTTAGGCTTTTGATTAAAAGATGAACTTTTAAAATAAATTACACTTAAATGAATATTGTCACGTAATTTTGGATTTCCTTTCTTATACATGGTACTTGATTTCTAATTGAAATTTCTTGGAGACAATTACGTTTTAATGATATAGAAATAAATTAATCAAAACAAGCTATCTTCAGAAATACTTGTTCCTCTGTAATGTACAGGATCCTATAGCAATGTGAAGAATGACACCCTTCATGATACCATTTTGCTGTAGGTTGGCCAGTGCTCTTTAAAAAGATAAAAGACTATCCCAAAGGGAAGATATGTGTAATACCATAACGATAAAAAAATGCTTTTGCTCCTTTATTCTGGCTCATTCAGCAGTCCTGACATGCCATCACAATCTTCCTCATAAGAGGATGACAGAGATTTGACGACAGAAAGTGGTGATGTGACAGGGGAAGCAGGATGTGTTGCTGCTGGCCACGAAGATGAAGAAAGGGGCCACGAGGCAAGAAGTTCAATAACACAGCTCTAGAAGGTGGACGAGGTGAGGAATGTACTCGTTTTCAGAATGCATGAAGGATGCAAGGCCACACTGACACCTTGATTTCGGCCCAGGGAAACTAATTAGGAACTTCTGATCACCAGGACGGTAAGAGACATAATAAATATGTGTTGTCTTAAGCCATCAAAAGTAGATGATAGAGCTTTCCCCTCACTCATATACAACCGACAGAATGGAATTGTTACCAAGAAGATAAAGCCACAGCGATTTGGGGTCAAGCAAAAATTAATGATCTTATATATGTCAATTAACAACCATTAGCCTGTTTAACCTTTTCTTCCAAATGAAGATAATAAAACTTAATTCATAAAGTTGTTTAGGGCTGAATGCCACATAAGGGGAAGGTACCAGGCAGAAAGCAGAGGCTTAATAAGCTACTTCCTACTCTCTCGGCCCCTAAAGAACAATGCATTCAGAAAAATATGTAAAATTTTTTTGAAGTTTCATGATACAGGTCATCCATTGGTAATCCCAATTTATTTTAAAAAGAAGAATGAGTGAATTCATACACAGAAGCTTGTTTAAGATCAAATTGTAGCCTGAAACTTGCATTTGGCAAAAGACCAACAGGACAATCACAGTGTGATTCTAAGGAGCATAATGTATATATTTTTTAATGATTTTGTCTACTGGAACCTCTGTGAGTAAGGAAATGTTCTGAATATGCACTGCCCTATACAGTAGCCACTAGCCACACGAATACTTAAAAAGTGGCTTAATGCAACTGTAAAAGCATGTTTCCAGTTTGATTTGATTTTTAATTAATATCAATGGTTTCAAGTGGCTAGTGGCTGGGGTATTGGATGCAGTATAGATCTAAAGTAGTCTTTAGTTCTAAACTTCTTTTATTTATTTTTGACCTTAAACTGAAACACCATGCAAAGATGACTATAAAAATATTAAGAACAAGGTTAAAGCACAATATATATAAATTGTCATCATTAGGTAAATAATAATGGTGACCAAACCAGATAAGAAGGGTTACAAAAGAAAAAAATGTTTCTTAGAGAAAGTAAAACTAAGCTCACAGCTTACAAATAAGTGCACAGATATAGGGAGAGAAGTATATATTATACAATTTTGAAAGACTTTTCTGTAAAATATTAATAGTCAATCCCAGGGGTGATAAAATCTCCAGTACTTTTTACTGCCTAGCTATTTTCTTTTAATTTTTTTTTAATTTGGGGGGATTCATTGAGGGTACAAAGAATTAGGTAACACTGTTTGTGGTTATTATTCTTTTAAATTTTTGAAGTCTTAGACATAATTATGCAACCACATATCAAACAAAGGAATAGTTTCTAAAAAGCACTAAACATTCTCAAAACTTAAAAGTAAAAAAGAAAATCTAAATCTAATTAGAAAATAGACGAAAGACATGAACAGATATTTTACTGAAAGGAATAAACAGCAAATAAACACATGAAAATATGTTCAACATTAGTAGCTATTAAGGAATGCAAATTTAAATTAAACTATCAGATATCACTATATAACTATCAAAACAGATCAAATGAAAATTGTAACATCGAATGGTGCCTCATACTCACAAACTGGATCACTTATCCATTGCTGATGGGAATGTCAAATGGTAGAGCTACTCTGGGAAAAAATGTACAATTTCCTATAAAACTAAATATGCAATTATCATAAGACCCTCCAAATCTTACTCTTGGGAATATATACCAGAGATATGAAAGTTTATATTCATGCAAAAACCTGTATGCTAAAGCTCATAATAGCTTTAATCATAATGTCCCAAACTAGAAACAAACTAGATGTCCTTTTACAGGTAAATTGTTAACAAAAATGCTGTACAGATGCCGTGTAATACTACTCAGTGATAGAAGGGGCAAACTCAACACGTAGAACTTCAGTACATGTCAAGGGAATTATGCTGATGGAATAAAAAGAGTTACACACTCTATGATTCCATTCATTATAGTATTCTAAAAATCACAGAAATGAGAAACAGATTAGTGGTTTCCAGGAATTAAGAGGAAAAAGTTGGGAGAAGAGAGGTGTGTGCTCATGAGATGGAAAGATGCACGATCCCTGCGTGCGAGGCCTGTGCCTTCATTACGGTGATGAATCCACAAAGCTAGCCACGTGATAAAACTGCACTGAACTAAACACACACACACAAGTGCAAGGAAAATGAGGGGAATCGGAGTAAGCAAATTGGATCAAAGTTAATATACCGGTTGTGATATTATACTATAGTCTTAGAAATCTCACCAGTACATACACTGGGCAAAGTATACATGGAATTTCTGTGTTATTACTTACAACGGTCAGGGACTCTATACTTACCTAAATAGTTATAATTACGAATTATAATAAAAAGGAAATAACCAAATCTGAGACTTCTGCATGTGGCTAAGATATAGCAGGTCATAAGATAACTTTCCCCATCCTTAATAATGAGAAACAAGCTGTATGACCTGCAAAACCAGATTAAAACACATACTCACCAGAGAACCGAGTATGCAAATGAACCTAATGATACCAGAAAATGGAGTCTCCTGAAAGTCTGTTTTAATCCTTGGCCAAGCAGGATGAAGAGGTGATGCTGCCATTGATGAAAGTACGAAGAATCCAGATGTACTTTAGGCAAATCTTTAGCAGCCATACTACAGGCTGTCAGAAGAGATTACAGTACCTGAGGAGCCCCAGACAACAGCCAAGTCTTCATCAACACACCATTTCCCAGACATCTTCACCAAGAGTAAGGGTCTGTACAGCAAGGAACAGAGCAGAGCAAGGCAGAAGATTTAAAAGTAATTCCCTCAAGGTGTGCAGGGACTTGGCCAAGTGCAAGGATATGGCTCACTGGACATTGGGAGAGCTGAGAGAAATCGTGCAAGATACTCTAGGTCAGGTGTCCTCAAACTACGGCCCGTGGGCCACATGCAGCCCGCCTAGGACATTTATCTGGCCCGCCAGGTGTTTTTGCCGCCGCTGCCTGTCCTGCTTAGCAGCCGACTCATCCCAGGGCCTGCAGTCTGGCCCTCCAACGGTCTGAGGGACAGTGAATTGGCCTCCTGTTTAAAAAGTTTGAGGACCCCTGCTAGATCTTCCCTACATACACTGGAGTTACTGAAAGCTAAAGATGGGAGGGGACAGAGGAAAAAGTCCCCTCAAGACATCACAGGAATTCAAGTCCACTAAAATGGTCCCTTTATGTCTAGGAACATGGCAGAAAGCTAAGGAAAGAACAGAAGAAGTATGAGAACCACCAAGCCCACCACAAACTAGCAGCAAGACTCTGTAAAGCAGTGAAATATATACTTGTAGAACGTGGTGGTTTAGATGTCAAGCATAAAGAAATTTCTAAAGTTGTGATAGTAGCGTCTTGATCCCAAACTCTGCTGAAAAAAAGATCCTGATCTGCTCTTAAAGAAAATATTTGAGACTAGTGGTAACTTTATAACTAAAACACAACTCAGAATCAGTTCGACTACTGAGAAGACTGACTCAGCCCCCATAATCATGGCCTGACAAAAGAAAGAATACGCTCCTTTCTGCAGGTGCACTCTGTTATTTCATTTCTCCTAGTCTTTCACACATAGTTTCTAGTATAAAATTAAAAATTAGGAGACATCCAAGAAAAAATGTGACCCTTCATCGTCAGAGTAAATGATCAATAGAAGAAGGTTCGAGTATGTCTAGATATTTAAATTCTCTGACAGATCACTATGATAAATATGTTAAATAGTATAGCAGAAGGGGGAGAGAACATATATGAAGAGACAGGAGAATTTCCCAAGAGTTGAAATCAAAATCATATAGAAATACTACAAATAGAATATGTTTATGATTCTAAAGATTTCATCCAATAGGCTTAATATCAGACTGGAAAAAAACAGATGATGTCAATGATCTTAAACAGGAATCATTTGAGGTCAGATGCAGTGACTCATGTCTGTAATCCTAGCCCTTTGGGAGGCTGAGACAGGAGTATCACTTAAGCCTAATACTTCAAGATCAAGACCTCATCACTACCAAAAAATTTAAAAATTAGCCATACATGGTGGAGCGTGTCTATAGTCCCAGCTACTGAGGAGGGTGAGGCAGGAGGATCACTTGAGACTAAGAGTGGGAC
>NW_003852429.1:1693397-1696828 GCF_000181295.1 Otolemur garnettii | reverse complement strand
GGGTAGGGAGAGAAAAGCATAAACAGAGCTTTAGGTTTAAGCTTAATTAGGTAATAAGTTGATATGTAACTGGAATTACAAAGGAAGAGAGAGAAGGAAGCAGGAAGAAATATTTAATGAGAATTTCCCCAAAGGAAGGAAATATACCAAGAGAGTCAAGAACATTAAAAAAAAAATTTAAGGGAAATCAGGTAAAGTGTATACAATTATCAAATAAATGGCTGAAAACCAAAGAGAAGGGAAAAAATCTTAACAACACTCAGATGAAAACAGAACACGTTTCATAGAGGAGAAGAACAACATAAATGACGGCTTAATTCTCAGTGGAATAACTGAAGCCACAAAACAATGGAAAGGCATCTCTAAAGTACTGAAGAAGGGGAAATTCTGTATCTACAGAAAGGAAATGGTTTTGAGACAATCAGTTAAACCGCAAACTTGAATATAATTTAAATAGATAAAAGTGGCATTTTAAAAAAATGAAGAGCCTAGAAGAAAATCCTAAAATAGGTTATGTGATGATAGGTAAAGCCTTTCTATGTATGAAAACAGCACAGTATAAAAAATATCAAAAGAAAAAGTCCACAGGTAACGTAATATATAAAGGATTAACATAAGCCTTGTTAAATCATTAACACTCCAATAGAAAAATACAAGACATAGAATAAGCCAATAATCCACAAAGGAAATATAATTAAGTAATAAAAGCAAGCAGAATAGTTGCCTGAAAACTATTTTTTTTTTTTTAGATAGAGCCTCAAGCTGTCCCCCTGGATAGAGTGCCATGGCATAGCTCACAGCAACCTCCAACTCCTGGGCTCAAACGAGTCTCCTGCCTCTGCCTCCCAAGTTAGTGGGGCCACAGGTGCCCGCCAAAACGCCTGGCTATTTTTTTTCGGTTGCAGCCATCATTGTTCTTTGGCAGGCCTGGGCTGGATTCGAACCCGCCACCTTAGGTGTATGTGGCTGGCACCTTAGCCACTTGAGCCACAGGCGTGAAAGCTATTAAAATACACATTGATAGAAGTGTTTTCAGTAAAATTAACACAAATATAAAAATAATTATATCCACTATTGCAAAGGCTGAAGGGAAATTGGAATGTGTAGAAAAATCTCAGCAGGCTATAAATTAACACAGCCTTTCTGAAAAACAATTTAGCAAGACAAATATCTATAAATGATTAGATATTTTTCAGAAAGACAAACTAAGATAAGGGTAGGAATTATATATCCATAGATGTTTATCATACTTCACATGTACAGAGTCTGTCAGCCATAGTGATGATCAGTGAGCATTCTACAACCAAATATCCTGGTTTCAAATCCAAATTCTGCAATTTCCTAATGGAACATCTTAGGGTAAATGACATAACCTTCCTGGGCCTCAGTTTTCACATCTCTATATATGAAAATAACAGCCCTATAAACAAGCTGACATGTCTAAAGATTTAGAGCAGTTCCTAGCACAAAATAAACACAATATAAATGATAGCTAAAATTACTGCGTTTATAATTCAACACTGGAAAGAGTATGACTTTATAATAAAATAAAAATATATGTCATCTTCTGTAGCTATCAAGTATCATTTTTTTCAAATAATATTTAACATGAGGAAATAACAATAAAACAAAACTTTATATATAGTAGTCTTGATACATAAATGAGTATATAAAAGAGGGGAAAACATAAAGATAAATAGTTCATATATTATTAGAAATTATGTAGGAATGGTGATGTTACAAATGATAGTGACAGGCTTAATACTGGCTTGCTTAGCTAATGACTTTTACCAACAGCTAGGATCAAAATACTACAACTAAATTATTAATTTATTTTATACCAAAAGAGTAATCTTGATATGTCTGACATAAATACTAGAAATCCTTACAAATTATACATTAATTGTTAAATAAATATCACCTGGCTCTATGTCCAATATAATGCAAGATAGTATTTTTTAAATGACTATTTTTTAATATTCCTATGTGATTAAAATGGCTCTGGATAAAGATATTATTTCAGGAAAAAGAATAAAATAATGTAAACAGTAATAGTTTTCTAACATAAAACTTTTTTTAATGATCACTTAGTGTCATACTAATGTTATTCTCAGGCGACTTGAAAAACAAGGAAAACAAGGCATCAAAAGGAAATATTGCTTTCTCAGCATTCTAAAACGAGGTTATTAATCACATCCATTCTTCATGAATATATATTGCAGTATAATTTTTTAAACAGTTGAATTTTTCATAGGAATATTCATGCAAATATGAACATCTCACTGTTTGACTCTTAATATGATTTGCCAAGCTTTCTTTATGAGCACTTTTAAAAAACTAATTGAAGTATCTTAGTAAAATATATTCAGACAGTCCTCACTAGGAATCCAAATTTGTTTGCATGTAAAGTTCAGTTATGTAGCATTTTGACATGATATAAACATTTTAATAGCTCTCAAGACTGCATGCTTTACATCTTCACATTAATAATAAATTACTTAAGGAATGCTCATTACTATGCCTGTATTTATTTGGGCATTAAAGCAATAAAATCTCAGACTTACCAGGAAAATTAGAGATGTACTTATACTACCTGCCTGCTCCCAAAGGAAAGACCTCAACATCAGCTGTTATTTAGTTCTCCAGCCTTTGTCTCAATTTTCAACCCTCATTAAGCTCGTAAGGCATTTCTTCAGGCCAGCTAGCACACTTGTGGATATGATTAATTATACTTTATAGATGGTAATAACAGAGTGGGAACTTGGACTTGGAGGTCAGGAAAGGGTTAACCCTAGCTCTGCTGTTTTCTCACCTAATGATTCTTTCACTGGGCAAATTACTCAACCTCCCAGATTCTCAGCCTCCTTTTATTTAAAATGGGCTTAATTTTTCAAATAGCTGTGATTCTACATAAATCATTTGTTTACACAGAATTTTTTTATATTTAAATCCTTAATATTTTTTATTTCCCTTACAAGATAATGAAAATGAGTTAAATATATTTTTTCTAGTCAGTTGTCTAAAGAAATTTGCTTGAGCTGTCTTCGTGTCATCTCATTCAAAATTCCACCTTGATCAAATATGCCTGCATATGTCTCTTGCAGTACCTGACACAAGTCAGGCACTAATAAATTCATCTTCCTGTCCTCTTGTCGACCGAGTTAAAATCTGCTGTCTTATCAATTCCACTGACCCTATTTTGCCTGCCAACATACCAACAAAACTTAGGTAGTGAACTCAACACCCTCATTTCCTTCAATCAGTCTTCATGTGGCATAATTTCCAGGGTAATGCCATCATGTCTGCCCTCCTTTGTATAAATCCTAATTGTCAATGTTTATCTATGAATTTGGCTTCTTGAATTGAGCATTTTCTAACAGACATGTTTTCACAATTGAAGATCATTGAGAAATAATATCTTCCTTTTTTCT
>NW_003852429.1:1685983-1692138 GCF_000181295.1 Otolemur garnettii | reverse complement strand
GTTTAGAGGGTTTTCATCTTCATTATGTAGAGGTAAATTTTACTTACTCCTGTATTAACTGCTGTGTTTCTACATTATCCATAAACCCACAGAGTTTTTTGGCATACAGACCTTACATGCTTTAAGAATTTTATATAGTTTTGTAATATCTGGAAGTATACTATTAATGGGATGAGCAAGAGACAGCCAAGATCAAATACTGAGAAATGAGACTGCAAAGCAATACAGCAGAGAAATTCATTACTGAACCTCACAGAAACAGAAGAGCAAGCAAGATTAATGGCTTTAAACACTAAATAAAGATGATGAAACTGAAGGCGTAACAAAAGCATTGTTAGATTTTTCATTTTCTTATTCTTAAATACATCTGTTTGGTTTCAAATTACATTTGTGATATGCTATAAAATTAATAAAATAATGACGCATCTTTGGTGAAATAAGAACGTTACTCCTACGAGAAAAATGGAATTCAGAAAAAGAGTATAGACTTGGGAGTCAGAAAACCAGAAATGCTACTTATTTATTCTTTGATCTTAGGCAAAGTAATCAGCTTCTCTGATGCTTACTTTTCTCTCATGGAGTTGCTGTGAATTTTCAAGTAACTTAAGCAAAGCCCATACCACATAATATACATATAAATATATTACCTTCATTCCTTTTTCACAAGAAATTCTATTCTACAAAGAGAAAGCAAAGTAAAATATTAGCACTTTTAAACTGTTTAAAACTTTGATATTTTCTGAGATTTAATTGAAAGACTATATTTGAGAAGATAAAACAGTATCCTGGTTTGAATCATCACAATATTGCCCCTCTCACCACCACACCACAAATTCAACTGGGCATCCTGTATTTGTCTTTGCAGGGAAACTTCCCTAAAATGTATGCATCCAACTCATGTGTGCCCACTGTATAACAAGAAAAAGAATTCACCATTAGAAAAATTCAGACCATCTTGGCTGACAAGACTCTCACTCTCCTGCCTGGGAAAAGACACCTTCCCATTTCTATACATTTGTTATTTCCCCATCAAATATTAATTGGGTAAATGCTACATGCCAGGAAGCATCCTGACCTTTAAGGACATAGTTGTGAATCACTCACACTTTCATATAAAGAATAGATCACAACTAAACTACGGCCCAGGATGAAGGAGGGGAGAGATGGGGGGAGGGGGAGGACAGATGGAGCGAGGGTGAATGATGGGATCACACCTATGGTGCATATTACAAGGGTACATGTTGGATCTAACCAGTATAGAGTATAAATGTCTTAACACAATAATTAAGTAAATGAGGTGAGGGATATATTAACCAGTACAATGTAAGCATTCCAAATTGTATATGAAATCAGCACACTGTACCCATAAATGCATTAATGTATATATGATCTACCTCTTTATGATTTAATAATAAAAAAACAGAAAACAAAGTTCTTATCTTTAAGGATTTTAGTCCTAGTGGCAAGAGACTGACAATAAATATAGAAAAAAAAAATATGTCAGTGCTTTTAGAAATAAAATATATGGTATAAAATGGTAGTGAGAGAAAGTGAGCTTCTATCTAATAGAAGAAAGCCTGACTGTTTTTGAGTGGAGAACTCAGGGAAACAAGGGCATAACCCAAGAGGCCATCTAAGGGAAGAGTTTCCTGGAAGAGAAACCAATAAGCACAAATGAAACACAAGAAGAAAACCAGGACACAAAACCAAGTAGTGACTGTTGTCATGGAGCTCACTTCCTTTAGAGACAGGCAATAAATAAATAAACACAAACACATGAAAAATATTCAACAGTGGTGATTTTTATATAGAAAATTAATGCAGGCTGGTGTACAGAAAGTGCTCCACGTATCTATTTCAGATTGAAGCGTCGGAAAGGACTTACCTTAAGATGTGACATGAAGCTACGTTGAGGGTGCCTGCCTGTGACTGGGCTGCCTCTGAAAGGTGGTGAAGAGGAATATGCCAGATACGCCTCATGGAAGAAGGGGTAAGTGAACGAGAAGGCTAACACCAGCACATCCTCATGCTACTGTGATGGACAGGGCTTGGCAGCAGTGAGGCAGGAGTTATCAAAAAACAAAAACAAAAAAAGCAACTGGGAACCACACACAAAAACAAGTGCCAGAAGACTGCTAAAAACAAAATGTTAAGGGAAGTTTAATTTTTAAGACATGCTGGGTGAGGAAGACATGGCAAAACTGACTAAGAAGAGGCGGCATCTGGAGAATTATAAGAAAAAACCACAGCGCTTCTCTGTGTTCCCATCTAAGTTTTACTCTTGACTTTCTCCTTTTTTCACTTTTCTCTCCCTCTCTTGTTTCAGGTTTGATTTCCTCTTTCAGCTGTCACATTTTGTCTTCCAAGATCTAAACATATGTTATCTGTTGAACACAATCGTACTCTGGGCTGTCAAATTCAACCATGGAAGGCTGAGCAAGGTGGCTCACACCTGGAATCCTAGCACTTGGGAGGCCAAGCTGGGCAGGATTTCTTGAGCTCAGAAGTTGGAGACCAGCTTGAGCAAGAGTGGGACCCCATTTCTAAAAATAGCAAGGCATTTCAGTGGTTGCCTGTAGTCCCAGCTATTTAGGAGGCTGGGGCAAGAGTATTGCTTGAGCCCGTAAGTTTGAGGTTGCTGTGAGCTATGACACCACTGCACTCTTCTGAGGCAACAAAGTGAGACTCTGTCTCAAAAAAAAAAAAAAAACCAAAAAAAGCATTTCAACCATGTCAAACCTGAACTTATTAGACCCAATAGCCTCTTCCTCCTCCTGGATAGTAGCAAGCATCCAGTTACCTGAGACAGAGTCCCAAAGCCATCTTTGATTTATTCTCCTTCCTGCAGAGACCACAGCCTAACAGTGCCTATGTACACCCGGCTCTAGTTCCAAAAGTTGTTAGAGTAAGAGACAGTGCTGAGACGAAACCCAGGGGCAAGGTCAGGTGTAAACAAGTTTTAAGCAGAAGCTAACCAGAGAGGCTGGTAATAGCAGAAAAGAAAAGGCTTCCACCACCTTGTCAGCTCTGTCTACTACTGACATGAAATTCAGCGCATTACAGCATCATTTACATTGTAGTTTTAAAATTGCTCCACCCTTGCAATTACCATGACGGTTCGAAATAACCATATGAAAATGGGAGGAAACCCAATTCTAGGAATTACTTCCCAAATTCCTAACAAAAGCCAACTCCCCACCCCTTCTAGACCATTCCTCCTCTCAATTAGTACGATGGCAAAATATCTGAAACCACCTCCTCTGAGCATGGCTGCTCTTTCCAAGACTACTCTGTCCTTCCTCAGATTGTACTTTTGCTTTCAATAAAGCTATCACTTGCTTGCTGAACATGGTGTATTCTGAAACTCTTTTCCCACAGAATACTAAGATCTTGGAAAACCCTCCATTTCAAGTCTGGTAATAAAATCATCTTTGGTCCCTATCTTTTCATTTCCTCTGGAGCTCCACCCTTATCATTGATCACCAGAATAAGCACAGCAGCTCCCTAACTGGGTCCCATGTAGCTATTCCACTCATCATTTCACTCCTTCTCCACCCTCCTAAGAGTTATTTTTAGAAAACCCAAAGATGGATATTTTACAGCCATTATTTAAAAACATGATGCCCTCTCAGATTTCCAATCTTCCCTCTCCACGTGCCTCTGGCTGTCCACTTCCCAATTCATATCCCAGTGTGATAGAGTCCTTGCCTCCCACCTCCTTATGCAAAGCATCAAATCATGACCCATCACACCTCAAATCTCTGCTCGACTAATCCCCTCCCTACAAGGCATGTTGCTCTTTTCCTCTCTGTACTTACTTACTCAGTCAGTCGACAAGATATACTATTTAAAATCCCTGTGGACAGTAGAAACAAAAAGTAAAGCCATAAATAATTTTTAAATTCAAATACAATAAGCACTATGAAGTAAACAAAAAGAGGCTTTAGGTAGAGATCTCTGAGAAAGTGACATGTATTCCAATATCCCAAGAATTAAAAGCAAGTAGCCAAGATAAAATGGGGGCGGGGGGAGGTTGTGAGGGAACACCAAACGGAGGAAACCACCCTACCATGAGAAAGAGCCTGGCGGCTATGGTGACGAGTTTGAGTATTAGTTTAACTGCAATTAGTCGTCAATGGAAACTATTAGGCAAAGGGACTAAATCCTCACATTAAAATGAAAATTCACAGAAATATCAAGAGTAATTATTGTCATTTTTCCTTTAAAGGGACTGAATCCATTTCTTTATAAATTCTGACATTGATACTACCAAATCTGACTCCCAAACTGTTGCCCGAGAGTTTTGTTCCTTCCAGAGCAACATTTCCAATTCTTTACCCTCCACTTCTCAATTCTGTGCCTTGGTAAATGCTACTTATATATTATCAATTTTCATAGACTAATTAGTGTAGACCAAAATTTGTATGTCGTTATGAAGGTGAGTATATAGTCCCTTTATAAAATCAAGATAAATACAGGAAATGTATGCATTTTTGAGTATGAAAGAGAAAAAAGTATTTAAAACAACTAAAAAAAATTGCTATTCTTTTCTTTGAAATTAGAACAAGCAGAGAAATAATGAAGCATTATTTAGAGAACATTATAGTAGAACTAAATGAGTTGCCAGGCCAGATGAATTTGATGGCTTTTTTTTCCTTTGGAGTATACAATTCACTGGTTAAAAAAAGAATCAGGAGGATAAACAATCATTTCAGTAAGATATATGACACATAATAACCTACAGAAAAATTTTAAATCAAGTTTGTTTGGACAGAAATATGATTAAAATGACTCAAATCCAGATCTATCTATAAAATGGTAAAGCATAATTACAAAAGGCCATACATCTTCCTTAGTAGTTAAAAACAAGTATTGTTCCATAAAGGACAATTATTTGTTTCAAATTTAAAAAAAAAAAACTGTAGGACAGAATAAAAGGTATAAATTTCATGTATATGTAAGAGGGAATAAAATAGGTCAAAAATCATTAAGCTTTTTTAAAGAAAGGAGTTCAAGAGGGGAAAAAATGGTTAACAAGGACATTTTGAATTAGAAGACCCAATTTTAAATCACAAAAATAACACTTATTAGTGGTGCCTATAGCTCAGTGTGTAGGGCGCCAGCCATATACACTGAGGCTGGCAGCTTCCAGCCAGCCAAAAAAGCAACAAGGACAACTACAACAAAAAAATAGCCTGGCGTTGTGCGGCACCTATAGTCCCAGCTACTTGAGAGGCTCAGGCAAGAGAATCGCTTCAGCCCAAGAGGTTGAGGTTGCTGTGAGCTGTGACACTATTGCACTCTGTACCCAGGACAACAGCTTGAGACTCTGTCTCAAAAAAAATAAAAGAAAGAAAGAAAAGAAAAGAAAAAAGAAAGACAGAAAAAAAAAATGACACTTACTAATATTCCTAGGACATTTATGCTGAAATAGCTTATAATTTTAGTTTCTAGCTTTTATTTTGATTACTTTAAGAATTTGTACTTAATACTAATATTATACTTGTTAACCATATTATTATCCTCTATTTAGATTTAGTTATGAAAGATTACAAGATTCATTATTTTAAACACTCTTTATTTTCCCAACTAAGGAAGGAACCATTAGGATTACAATTTTAAATACAGTAGTCAGAGAAATTACAAGAAAATGCAAGCCTCTGCAAGCTACCTGGTGGGATAGGAGGAGTGAGATTCCAGCAGAGGAAAGAGCAAACGCAAGGCTGAGAGGTAGTAGACTGCTAATGTGCTTGAGGAAAAGTAAGGAACGAGAAAGTGGAGGGAAGCTGTGGATGTCATCAGAGTGGAGTTTGTAAACAATAGCCAGACTATTTTACCCTGTGATATAGGGGCCATAGAGGGCTTGAACAGAAAAGTGACATGATGTGGTGATTTATGGGACACTCCTAGATATTGTGTTAAAGCAGAATATAATTTTCATTTTGAAATTTGAAATGCAATGGAAAAGAAGGGATTTTGATGGGGGGAGAATGAAAATTCATATTTTGGTTTAAAAATGTGATGTGCTAAAGGTAGATGATGAATATAAATTGAAAAAAAAAATTCTTTTTTTGAGACAGAGTCTCATTTTGTGGCCCTCGGTAGAGTGCTGTAGCATCATAACTCACAGCAACCTTAAGGTCTTGGGTTTACGC
>NW_003852429.1:1681803-1685900 GCF_000181295.1 Otolemur garnettii | reverse complement strand
AATGCACCCGCCTCAGTCTCCCAGAGTGCTAGGATTACAGGCATGCACTACCACGCCTGGCCCGAAAATTTAATAATGTTCATCATATAAGGAAAAAACAAAAAGAGAAGTGAAGAAAGTTTGACTGTTTTCCTTGAGTGAAGCAATCTGTATATTTAGCTATTTCTCTCTGGGCTGGACCTAGACAGATCATAACATACATAAACCTGTATCCATCTTTTCTTTAAACAAGTATACTTACTCCTATTGTGCTAAGGAACTGAAGCTCTGATTTAAAATGCAAATTGGATAATAACACCAACAGTCAATGAACATTTATTTATAATTAGTTTGCCATATTGCTTAACTAACACTTACCCAGGCTAAATAATTAAATCTAAGGCCCAAAACATCCCGATAGGATTGAAAATTAAACAAAAAGCAAAACAACAAACAAAGCCCTGAGGGGATACTTCCTAAATATCCTAGTTCACCATCTGCCTATTCTACTCAAAAATACAAAATCATTACCTTTTCCTTAAAACTAATTCCAAAATTTCTCATTTCCCAGTAGCGCTTTTCATTTTTCTTCATGTCCAAGCCACAAAGCTAGAAATTTCCTCCCCTCCCCACCAAAATACCTGATGACACCTATCTCTCCGATTCACCCATTTTATTCTATTTCCATCCATCATCCTAGTGCACCATCTTATTCCTTAAACTCCTTGACCCTAACATGTCCCCCTTCCAATTATCCAAACTTGCACAAAAACAAATATTCTGGTTCACACATGCTATCCTTTATCATAAAAATTATCCCTCACCAAGTTATCACTGTATTATTTATTTGGCATTTAACTAAACACCCAGAACACATAGGTATATAAAAATAACTACACCATCTGTAGCATACATGATTCACCACATCCCCTCACCTTCTTTGTTTTTGATAATTCAATATATGTATATGGTATAAATTTCCTAAGCTGCTTAAGAGCAAACAAGAAAAAATAAGTCCTCTTCCCATCCATGCTCTTAATTTTCCTATTTCCCTACTCAGAGACAAATTGGTAGCAGTAATTGCAAGTACTTGGTATCTACAAATACATCTCCATTTTCCCTGAGCAATTAGGTTTTGCTAAAATGTTCCCCCTACCACAAACATTTGTCTTATTAGAGGGAAGAGGGTTGATAATTTGGCTCCCTCGTATTGTAACATGCTATATATGATGGGAACTAAAACAATTTTAAAATTTTCTCATTTGGAATTAACAAAGCAAGTGCCCAGTAAAATAAGTGAAATCATTTTTATGAACACTCATTATTTAGAGCAAAACCATTTTTAAAGCAAAAAGAATTTGGGGGAGCCTAACCTAACCATGTGAATTACCTCACTTACTCATTCAACACACCTCAGACTTTATTCTTTAACACTTATTGCTAAACTAATACAACCTTTCTATAAAGTATGGAGAATCCTAAAGGAATTAAAAGTTGACCTTCCATTTGATCCCATAATTCCAGTACAAGGTATGTACCCAGAACAAAAATAATTTTACCACAAAGACATCTGCACCAGAATGTTTGCTGTAGCTCAATTCCTAATTGCCAAGTCATGGAGGCAGCCCAAAGGCCCAGCAACCCACAAATGGGTTAACAAGCTGTGGTGTATGTCTACCATGGAAGACTATTCAGCCTCTAAAAAAGCTGGAGATGTTACATTTTTATGTTTACATGGATGGAGTTGGAACATATCCTTCTTAGTAAAGTATCTCAAAAATGGAAAAAAGTATCCAATGTACTCAGTACTATGATGAAACCAATATATAAGCACTTACACATTCATACTAATGATAAAACACAAATACAAGTCTAGCAAGGGGGGGAGGAAAAAGAGGGGAGGGCCTTTGGTGGGATCTCGCCTCATGTGCACAATGGAAGACTATACTTCAAAATAACTAAGAATAAATTAGAAATGTCTTACCACAAACAATAAGGTGATGGTTTCATTAATCAGTCTGATTTAAGCATTCCACATTATATCATCACATTGTACCTCATAAATTGTATACAGTTATGCTTTAGTAAAAAATTAAATTTAAAAAAATATAAATAAAACTTACTGCTATCTTTCTTTTAAAGCCCAATTCAAGTTGCTTTAGCTTACCTTGGGGAGCCACTTCACTTTTCTCATCTATCAGAGCCAATGATACTTTTTGGCATTATGAAGAAGAACCTTACCAGAATACCAGTGTATAAAGTGGAAATCAAGCATAGTACAATCTATGTAACACTTTCAAACAACTATCACCCATAAAAGACAGCATATCGGGTTTGTATCAAACTCAGCCTGGAAAATACTTCATACTCAGAAAATCATCATGATTATATATACCATAATAAAAATATGAAAACTTCATAATAAAAATATGAAGGTCTGTTTATCCCATTGTATATACCCTCTGTGACATATTCTTCCCACTAATATATTAATTATATTTGATATATGTATTTCTCTCTTTCTCTCCCTTCTTTCACTTCAAAAACTTACAGTTAAATTAAACGTGTGTGATTCATTTCCTCCATGTATGGTGCGTTGTTCATTTTTGATAGACCTATCTCCTTAGCCACATTGTAATTATTCTTTAGAAACCCAGCGTGAAGATATATGCATGGTCATTACTTAGCAAACACTTCGTGATAATGTTATTTGGTAAAATAATATCAATGTACGATTCAATAAGGGTAAAAACAAGAATGGGCAGTAGGGCCTGAAGGAATCCTAAAGACAAGCTTTACCTGATATAAACATCTCATGCACAAAGGGAAAGTAGAGGTATCGGGTTTCCCGATTATATAGTCAAACCTCTTACTCATGAAATAAGTTGATTCATAAAACACTTGCAAGGTGCTAAATAAACATACTGAAGGATCCCAGGGAATTTTACTCCAAAAGATGGCGTCAAGGTATGCTCATTAATTCATTTTGCAAAGGCTTTTTAAGAATTAGCAAATGCTGAAATAGGCTTAATTCCAGTACTTCTTTTTCTACCTGAAGACTGGACCCTCCAAAGAGTACACTTACCTCCAGTCCCCTCCCTGATAATTCATCATCTGTCACAGAAAAGAAGACTGAGAAACAACCACACCTGGACAGACTTTTTCACAAAGTAACATTTATCTCTCAGATTCACTCACATTCCAAAGATAATCATTTACAAGTTAATTTCTGTCTCCAGGGTCTACGCATTTTCTCTAATAATCATTTACTCAAATCATTCCTCAAAGAAACTGTCCACATTCCCCATTTCTCTCTTCCCTATGAAGAAGAGTTTATAAGCATCTGGTCCTCATTGGGTTATTAGGCAATCAAACTTCTGTGATTTTCCTCCATGCACGTTAAATAAATCTTGTATGCTTTTTTCTCCTATCGATCTGCCATTTGTCAGTTCATTTTCAACAAATCCTCAGAGGGTGAAAAGGAAGATTTCCTTCATCAATCGTATAACATAAAGCCTGAATCAAAGTTCAATTTGGATCATTTTTTTTCTGAGATACACCTATAGAAGGAAGCTTCAGTTCCCCAGCTCCCACAGCAGTCACACATTTTGTACTTTAGGAATAGAGCACTAACACAGAGAATCACTCTAGGCAGCAAATAAGAGAATCTCTAAGCCATTCTTCAATTCAACCCAAGTCTCACCTATTCTCTGTTCATGGCATTGAATAGACTCATCTTTGCTTTACTTCTTCAAAATCAATTCTGAGTCCAAGAATTGTTGCCATATTCCAGTTTGCTTACTTTCTTTGTTGTACTCATACCTAAGTAATAAGCATTGTCATTTATCTGCTCAGAGGTTATCTTGTGAGGTGGGGAGGCAGCATGTGCTTGCTGGTTTTCACTTTTCTCAAAGATAGTAATGGCGAGGGTCTGTCTTGGTTTTCCATTGTCTGGGTTCCAAAGATACGAAAATCATGACTTAGCTACTATTCTAATCAGGTCTTAGCTTTTTCACTTCCCTGAGCCTAGCAAGCTGACATCAAAGTTAGTCTTACAAGTAACTAATCTTATAGCTGACTATATGGTAATATTTGAGGGTCTTGGTTAAAAAAAAAAA
>NW_003852429.1:1679145-1680907 GCF_000181295.1 Otolemur garnettii | reverse complement strand
ACATGTATTTTTTTAAAAAGAGGGAAGAGTCTGCTATGGTGTAGAAACAAATTATTTGTAAAAAACAATCAAAAACATTTGATTTTGTCCAGGTGAGAGTTCCGAGTCAGTGGGTCTGGGGCAGGATCTGAGATTCTGCTTTTCTAACAAGTTCTCAGCTCATGGAGACCACACTTTGGAGAAGAGAACACACAATATCGCAATGTTCAATTACTGTGCAGAAACCCCTGAAAAGAAACTACAAATTACGTCATTGTATCAACACAATGTCTATCTAGGATAAGGCAAGTATTCACCCTTTGCTTGTTCTACCTCTGGTTTCTCAATTAGGGCAATCTGTTTTCCACTCCTAGAGTGCTTTTCTTTAGGAAGGATGGAATTTTATGACTAAAGACATCTCCACTATTTTAAAACTAAAATTCTTTAATTTCCCAATAAAGTAAGTGAAAGTATAGGGGAAAATGCCTATTCTTTACCATAGGTCCTCCAGCTCTTCCCCTAAGTCAAAACAGAAATATGTAATAGGTATGCATATTTGAACATATTAATTCAAAACAGAAAAATATAAATCGGTATACAAATATAAATGCAAATATGTATACACATAATGTAATTGTCTTCAAAATAAGTTTGTTTCTTTGATTTTTACCAAATTTGGTTGAGCTTTCTCAGAATTGACACGTCAAGTGGAAAGTTCCTTGTATAGCATTTCACATTCCGTTTAAGTAATCAGGAGAGAGCTTGGCTCAGAGCTGTGTGAACAATAAAGGTTTTGTGGCATATATAAAGCAAAATTTGTTTTTCTATTTATCTTCAGTAATCAAAGAAAAAAATTCTATCAGGTAGACAGAATATTTTATGTTTTTGGAAAAAGAAATTGAGGCAAGAAAGTTGGAGAATTCTTACACACCACCTGTGCTAGTGTAAGAAACGCCATCAAGACCCACGGCTTTATCCTTAATTGCAGTGTTCTATTTTCCTTACTGCACCATTTCTCACGATGTCAAAATGCTCTCTTCAATACACTGAAAATTACTATAACCTAAGAAGCAAATGAGATATCACAGAGTGAATGCCAAATGGAGGGGGGAGAAGCCCATTCAATAACAGGACTGCTCCCCAAGCCATTTCATTATAGCATTAATGAGGGAAAAAACTGGTTTCATTACACATCATTTCACGTAAAGGTGCATTTTCAGGAACCCATAAACAACGTGAAGTGAGGACTTACTGTGTATTATTTAATATTAACCTGAAATGTTTTCTACTACTTCTTGAAATTAAAAGGATAACATTAAAAGATATACCCCAATTTTTAATACTTCTGGACTACCTATGACCTTCAGGTCAGAAGTGTTGTGAACCCCAATCCCAGGTGAAATCATAGGCGCTCCAGATGGCCAAGCTTAGAGGTAAGCATATAATTACCAAAAACAAAATGAGGATGAGGATCAGAATAAGCAGTAAGGGTACAAGAGTTATCAGGGTCCATAAAATAGTATGATATGCAGAGATTCCTGGAGATGATGATTTAGTAAGAGATCTCCAGAAATAAAATCACTAAATATCCCTTAGGATCTTGATTAATGGTTGTAAAATAAAACAATTCCAGCACTAACATCCTTATGGCACTAGCTTGAGAAGAGTTCTAACCTAACTCCCAAGTCATAGAAACAAAGCAGAAAAGACCAGAAATTGAAAAATTGAGTTTAGTTTCAAGCAGACTGTACTATGATGACTCTTAAAGTCTAACCACAAAAAA
>NW_003852429.1:1662117-1678878 GCF_000181295.1 Otolemur garnettii | reverse complement strand
AAAAAAAAAAAAAGTCTCCATGCTCATGAAAGATAATCATGAAGAGCACTTGTCATCACACTGAAGGAGAGCAGAGCTTCTCAGACCTTCCCAGAGCACCACACAGACCCACTGCATTAAACACACCATGCTGGTAAGACCTACAGAGCAAGAAGAAGCAAGGTAGGGAGTGGAGATTAATCCCTAGGAAACAAGAAGGCTCCCACTGTAATGACATTCCTGTGGTCCAATCCTCTAAGGCTGTTTCTCCTACTGTAATGTGCACGTAGATCCCCTGAGGATATTACTGAAGTGCAGATTCTGATTTAGTAAATCTGGAATTGAGTCTGTTATTTTTATTTCTAGCATGGTCTCCAGCAATAATTGCTGGTTTCTGGACTGCACTGTGAGAAGCACAGCTGACAGGTCAGGCTCTCTCCTCCATTTTCATCCATCTTATGCTGTTATAACAGAATGCCTGAATCTGGTGATTTATGAAGAATAGAAATGTTTTTCTCACACTTCTGGATGCTGGGGAGTCCATGATCCGGGAACCGGCAAGTTGGTGTCTGGTCAGGGCCCCATCTGCACTTCCAATATGGCACCTTGATTACTGCATTTCCCAGAGGGGAACACAGTTCCTCACAAGGCAGGAAAGAGAGGGTGAACCCACTTCTGCAAGGCCTTTTTACAGCATTCCATCTCCATGAGCTAAATATGCCCCATTAGGGCACCACTCCCAGCACTGTTTCATTTAAAATTAAGTTTCTACATGAGTTGTGAAAATGTCAAAAACATTTGAACTACAGAATATCCCAAAATGAGTGATTCTTACCAAAGAGTCAATGTGACAGAGGAGCTCTTGGATGTGGGATATTCTGTTCCACCCTTTCTAGTCTGTCCTTCAAAGGGCCATCAAATTTGAGTCAGGTACAAAACCAAAGGAGGGTCTCTAGCAAATGTAGCCTCCAGACCAAATGGTTCTGCCACTTAATCTTGGATGACATACAAAGCTTATGTCATCCTCCAATAGAAGAGTTTAGAAGAAGCACTTAGGGTTTATAATTAAGGCCATGTGCCCTTCAGAAGGTATCAACTTTTGGTTTGCTACTTGGCTCCAGTGCTGGATGGGACATCAGTTGACCATTCAACACAGACTGCCACCATAAACTAGGTACTATTAGATCAATTTAGCTGTGAAGTCCAGATTACCTAGCAGCTTTCCATAATTAAATAGAAGTGATTTCCGTAATTTGGACTAAGAGAGCCTTTAAAGACTTAAGTTACAAGAGGTTGTTCCTATCACCAGTAACACAACTCCAGCTTCACCTTTGAGCCTTGCTCAACACAAATCTATACTAGCAAAAGAGTTCCCTAACAGCTGTGTAATATGTGATATAAGATAAGACTGTTCTATTAATAATTTAAGATAATAGTGCCTCTCAGGGATGAGAGACAAGAACAATGGAGATGGCAAATATTTTCTGGGTGCAAAAATTTAAGGAGTCACTTAAGATCTCTCACTTTGCCTGGAAAGAACAATGGGTTGAAGTCAGTATTTGTACACATATAAGATACCTATGTTATGGCTCCTTTTTTAACTATGTCAGCTTCTTGGAAAGAATACGACCAAGATCAGAAATATTACATAGAGATTTGGGAGCCATAGCTTTAAAATAATTATGTCTTCTGAACCATATAAATGCTCACCAGAACACATTCTCTGTGGAAAAATATTCATTTTGAGGATATTCTGTCATTGCAAAAACAGTTAAACATTTGTTTAATGAGCTTGTAAACAAAGAAGCCATGGTGGCCATGCCCCTGGGAGGGTGAGGAGGGTGGATCACCTCCTGGAATACGGATAATATGTACTATTCTACACCAAGCCCCATGTGCCCTGGTAAAAACAACCCTGCAACCTAGGGTTTGATTGACCCAGAGTTTTTTTATTTGTTTAGAAACAGAGTCTCACTGTCACCCTGGGTACTGTGCCATGGTGTCATCATAGTTCACAGCAACCTAAAACTACTGGACTCAAGAGATCTTCTTGTCTCGGCCTTCCAAGGACCTGAGACCATAAGTGCCCAACACAATGCCCTGCTAGTTTTTCTATTTTTAATAGAGACAGGGTCTCACACTTAGATTGGTCTTGGGTTCTTCAGCTCAGGCAATCCACTCTCCACCCTCCTTAGCCTCCCAGAGCACTAGGATTACAGGCATGAGCCACTGCATCTGGCAAGCCTAGGGGGTTTAGGGAAAAAAGAAGAATAGGTATCTACCCAGAAGAACAAAAATCATTTCACCACAAAGACATTTGCACTAGAATGTTTAGTATGGCTTAATTCAAAATTGTCAAGTTGTAGAAGCAATCTAAGTGCCCATCAAGCCATCAATGGATTAACAAACTGTGGTGTATGTATATTGTGGAATGTTATTCAGCCATTAAAAAGGATGGAGCCTGTGTATCTTTTATATGTACCTGGACAGAGTTGAAATACATTCTTCTTACTAAAGTATCTCAAGAATGGAAAAATAAATATCCAATGCACTCTATACTAATATGAAATCAATATATAAACAACTACATGCTCATAAGAACAACAAAACACTAATGCAGTCCAGTTTGGAAGTAGAGGGAAACAGGACAGCGGAGGACATTTGGCAGAAGGAGGGCGGGCATGAGGCGGGATCTCACCAAATGTGCACATTGTGAGGGTGCATAACACGCCCCCTGGGTGAGGGGCTCTTCTACAAATGGAACTTTGTAGAAGTTCCTGGAAGAACCTGGAAGTGAGAACAATGTACCCTAAAAACAGTACCCTCATATTAATTTGAAAAAATGAAGATAAATATTAAAAAAAAAAGAAAAACGGAAGAATAATTCTAAAATAGAACATAAAAAGATCACATTGCTTCAACTGAGACTGCCACCTGGCCACTTGAGGATTCTTACCTACTAAGGAACAAACAGAAAAGAGAGTAATAATGATGGTCAGAGAAACCAGTCCTGCCTAACAAGGAAGAATAAGGTTGCCTGAACACCCTAAAAGCTAGAAAGAATAAGAGTGCAACCTAAGTGGCCCTTGTTTATACTACTACAGCTTTGCACAGGCACAACTATCAAGGGCTCGGACCCTTTAGAAATAAGGTGTGTACAAATTATTCTTCAATTCTGAAATACTCTGTGTCCTATCGTCAGCTTATCTTTTCCAGAAAAAACCTATAGAAATTCTCCCTAGTTTGTCTTGATGTAAGTTTATCTGCAATATTCACTAAGCTTCCAGTGAATTATTTAGAAATTTTACAAAAGAGCCTTTTAGTAGTGAGTAATGGATAGTCATGCTGGATTTGGCAATGGATTATAGAAAATGACTTTCCTGTTCCTTCAAGTAATAGTGGAGCAACTACCTCTGACCACTCATTACTCTTTCCAGAGAGACAGGTGTATGTGTATTGAATGCGTTAATGTTGAATCAACCCACAACAGGGGAAATTTCAAAAAGTAATTGATCAGTGCTCTATTTGTCCCTCTATATGGCAAGAGCAGTAATATATTTTAAAAGCAATTTCCTGTCCATAATGGAACTATTTGTGTGGTTTGGTAAATGAAGATATATTTATATTTTGTACAACATCCATTTCATAGCCTGAAACAAATCAAATGTATGAAGTCTGCCAAACTGAACTAAAGAAAGCCCCCTTTGTAATAAGGAAGCTTCTAACTATTCTCTCTGTTTAGAGCGTCTTTAGTTCTGATAGATACATAGACGCATCAGTCTCTTGGCATAATGTAGCAGGGCTGCTTTGTTCACATAAAATCATGGGTAAAACATTAAAAAAATGCACTCATTTCTAATTCTGTAAATTTATATAGTACAAGGATGTATTTCTTTTTCATAAAAAATAATTTTAGGTTTTTATCTTCAAAGTTTACTTTCTGGCTCGGTGCCTGTGGCTCAAGTGGCTACGGCACCAGTCATATACACCTAAGGTGGTGGGTTCAAATCCAGCCTGGGCCTGCCAAACAATAATGACGGCTGCAACCAAAAAATGGCCAGGTGTTGTGGCAGGTGCCTGAGGTCCAGCTACTTGGGAGGCTTGAGCCCAGGAGTTGGAGGTTGCTATGAGCTGTGATGCCACAGCACTCTACCCAGGGGGACAGTTGAGGCTCTGTCTCAAAAAATAAAACAAAATAAAGTTTACCTTCTACAGAAAATGTTAAGTGCCACAGAAAAACAGAAATTCTTTTCTATTTTCCCTCATCATATAATGCCTATTCTACATCATTCTACTATTGTATAAATACAGATTTATCACTAATTAGTATGCTTACTACAGAGAATGAGACTCTATTGGAATCCATAACTCTGCTATATGTAGCTCTTATTATTCCCTAGAACTTGCCCTGGGAACCTATTAATTTCCTGCTACAAAGCCAAAAATGCATTTATATTTCAACTATATGGCTCAAATGTATGTACGTAGCTATCCATACCAAAAACTTTAGGTAGGCTATAGTATTGGGCAATTTCTAAGCTTTAATAACTGCCCATCTTCTTTTTCTATTATCTGTTACCAGATCCCATTTACCCTTACACTTACTTACAGAAATTCAAGTACCTTCATAACTACTGCCAAGGACACTAAATGTACCCATTCCTCAGAAACACCATACAGTGTACAAGTAGGACTCTATTCACATAGATTATATTATTTTATGATCCACAACCATGTACCTCTTCTCCCATTTAAAACCTTTACTCCTTTAATGAAGGTTTAGAATAGATGTTCTCCTGACATGATAAAATTTAGTTTTAAGTATAAATGACTGATAGTGCTAAAGTCCCAGGATTTTGTTTCAAATAAAATCTGTTAATTCAAATGAAGGATAAATAATTTGACAAAGTCATAGTGCAAGTAAGAAAACCCAAATGATCTGAAGCCAGCTTTCCTGATCCACAGCGGGTTTCTATGACGTTACTATGTTTCTCTGACATATGCATTAATTATGTTAGGAAAAGAAACAGAAGCAAGTAGAAGGAAAACAGTTCAACCAAATTATATTTGTGTGAGTATTCAAAACGCAAGCATTTACAATAATAAATCTCAATAAAAGTCAAAATAAAATATAGAAAATAATCAAAATATAATACATATCAAAAATTAAAATTTAATAGTACAATTATAATAAAAATACAAAATAACTTAGCAATATAAAAACATCTAGTTTGCATTTTAAATAACAATGGTTGCATTTCTTTCTCCTTATATTTTTGTAGCATTGAAGAAAAGTTTTTAAAGATGAGAAAGATAAAAATGACTCGAAGGAAAGCAAAGATGTAAAATCAAATAGGAAGGGACCTGAACATTTCAAAAATGTATTAAATAATTTTGGAGATACAAATTAATATACCAATTGAAAGAGAAACCCTTCAAAAGTACACCTTTCTTCTCATTTCAATAGATCAATTCTCCTCTTTAATGAAAACAGTAAATCTATTTAAGCATCTGATATAAAGATTAACTTTTTTTCAAGTTTCAATAACATTTTAAAGTATAAGTTTAATAGTGCAGCAAAATTAAAAAGAACCTTAAGGAAAACCCAATTCAAAGGCACCTTCTTAATATTCCTTATCAAAATGGTTACATCTAATATATTTTGGAATTAAGAGATCTAGAATTTAATTTAGAATCTGCTATTTATGTCAATGTAACCCTCGGTACAGAAAGGATATTTCTGGGCTTCAATTTCTTCACCTTTAAAGTAAAGTTATCCCTTAATTTAAACATCACCAGCACAAGATAAATCAACTGGGGTTTTGAACTGGGAGTGAGATATACAGTGTCTAGAGATAAATTTTAGCCGTCATGGCTGGGAAGGAGAAAGGTGGTACTGGGTAGATGTCAGGGTGCCACTAAGCATCCTGCCATACACAGTACAGCCCCACACAACAAATAGCTGGCCCTGACGGCAGTAGTGCCATGCTGAAAAGCCATACGGTAAGCTTTCAGGACCAGGTGTGATCCAGATTACTGTTTGGTATGAGATAGTAGTTGTTAATATCAACAGATTTGTTTATTTCCAGCCTCTTACAAGGTTTGAGTTTATGCAACTTTCTTTATCACACTGCACAGGCCATAATTCAGATCACTCCCGAAATTCTCCAACAGCATGAGAGAAGTATACTCTCCTTTCCATTGATATGCTTTGAATGATAGAAAATAGAATCAATAGTGTACAGTAGAGAGCCTCAGAATTAAGAGGCACTATACATTTCCGCTTGCTCTCTTCCACTCCTGCCAACACCCATAAGAAGAACTTTCTCCTGAGTACTGCCTTCCTTTCATCTGGGCCCCCAAATGGACACACTTGGAACAGATCTACCCACATCCCCACAGGCCAGAGCCTGGAACACACCTGTTTAGACCCAGCATTCGGAAGCAAGCCCAGAAGAACCAGGATTAGATCAGCCAAACCTTACCTGACGTGCAGACACGTGAGCAAGTTGTATGCGTCTAGGTTCTGTGGCTGTTTATTAGGCAGTGATAACTGACTAGTAAACAATATGCTTTTTAACTGTTATTTTTACTCAACTTTTCTGACATAAAAAAGCCAAGAAAATTTAACCCCAAGACATCACTGTTATCAGAATAGAATGTCTTATAGAGGAATACACAACAGTAGCATTAACAACACCTACGAAATGCTTTTTCCTTTCACTTTATGTTCCAGTTTACATAAGGGTATATCCAGTGGAAGACGGGTCCAAAACATGACCAAAGTTTGGCTATCGATTAACAAAGTATTCAGAAAAAGTACAAGAAAGAGACAGAATACAAAACAAGGCAACATCTGGAATGCATTTTACATCTCATATACTTAGGGAAAAGAATATACATACTAAGATCAACTCCCCTAGAAGGAAAAAATAAAGTAACTGAACTCAGAGTATTTTTAAGTTACAGAGATACTCTTTCTATTTAAAATCCTATTGCTCCACATCTTATTTCTTTGGTTCCTGGTGTTTATGTGTCATAAATTGAAGACGTTAAACAGAGGATCAGTGTATTATCCCTACAGCCTTTCATGCTACATACTTTAGTAGCAGTGTCCCCACTTCAATAGTGAAGTGTTTAAGAAAAAAACCTTGTCAATTTTACTTTATTCTGTCTTTAAATCTTATTACTGTTACTAAAAACTTTCTTATTAAAAAAAAAAATGTTTTCATCAACTGTATTTATGGTAGCCTCTGAAAACTGGCCCTACTAATCCAACAATGCTAAGCAACCATTCCTTGATCTTCTTGTTTTTTAGCATCTACAAAAGATTAGAACTGCTATAAATGGCCATTCTATAATGATTATTTGCAGAAAGAATTTGTCTGTTAAGGCAGAAACCAGGACATTTTCTTTTCATATGTTATTTTCATTGTTTATATGATTGTAATCATATAATCAGACTCTCAATGGTAGGTGTGAACAGAAATTAAGAAGTTGAGAGATTTCAGCTCAACCGTTAAGGGAGAATCACTTGTATAATCACATGTACAAATCTATTACCTCCTACCCCTATATAAGTAAAAGAAAAAGAATGGAAAAATTGCATGTCACTATTCTAGTTTTTCTTCACATAGATATTGATAGAGCTAGTTAATAGTTTAGTTGATAACTTACAAAGACGAGAAATCAATTTGCATTCAGTAACTTGAATGTTTTTGATACAGCATTCTTTCAGAATTTTCAATGAATGATGGCATAATAAATGCAAACAATGGCCAAGCTCCCTTGCCAATAAGTAAATAGATAGTACAAAATATCTCCATCAAAAAATGGCATTATATCAATTCTTCTGTTTAGCAGTCTTTATTTTTACAGAACAATCGCAGGGGCATCAGCACACCACATAAGCAAAATTTTCAAATGTCTCGTGTCTCCCCAGCCCACTCTAGTCATCTCAACTTCCAACTTCCCCACATGCATTTCAAATTTAATATGAGCAACACTGGTTTTAGAATGATAAAAAAAATACCTGCAATCTTCTTTCATGCAGAGTGACGACCCAGTTAACGAGCAGTAATTAATCAAAGCAGCTCGCTTCAGACTACATGCTTGTCAGGAATTATGCAGAGTCTATAAAAATTGATAGCTTAGAGTGCTCTCGGAAAAAACAAAACTATTCCTCCATGGTATCTTGCCCAACTAACACTGCTAAAAGATGAAGCACCTGAGCCCGAAAGGAGAGAAATAGCTGTCATAAACAGGTTCTTGCTATTCTTGGAGTATAAATAAAATTCTGAACTCCCTGTTTAAGCTTCTTCTCTTTGCTAGTAGCATTCTGTTCTGAAGCTACACTGATGGATGCCAAACTCTAAATATCACCTGCAAAGAAGACAAAATTGAAGTTTACAGTAAGGCATATGACTGTGTCATAGCTAAGATTTGGTACAACAATTTTACAGCAGCCAGAAAAGACATTTTTGCTTAATATAAAATATATGCAAGGAAAAAGAAATATACCAACAAAATTGTCCATAAATTGTTTTTTATAAAAGTAACCTTGCACTGTATCCCTAATAGGAAACATTCTACAATCATGTTTGTGTTTCTCCTCTCACTTCATAAATCATTCTCCTGTCTGAACGATGCTTGTATTGCCTGAGCCCTCTCTATTGTTATTATTATTAAAAAATGTGAGTCATGGGGGAAGGGCCTACATCTCAGTATTCGCTGTATTTTTAGCACCCTACAGAATCTTAGATCGTAAAAAAAATACCAAACCTAGGTTCACTCAGTTAAATCCAACAGTGAAATAATAGCTTTATTTTCCCAACTCTTCATGTTCATGGGATCAATCACCAAGGCACAAAGTCAAGGTTCATAGAACTGTTTAAATTCTGCTACAATGCACTAAAGAACTATCATGACCACTCTCAACAATACTTTCAGATACCACTTTGATTCAATAATACAAAAAATAGTTATGTACCAATAAATAGCCTTATTGTAAAAATGTGTATGGACAATGATTAAGAGTAAAAGACTGAGTTCCCCAACTAAGATTTTTCTCTTTGCATAATTTGTCAAGCTGCAAATGTTCTCTGTAACATCATCTATAAAATGTGTCTTATAAAAATCTCAATGATAACTGAGTACTCACTATGTGTCAGTCAGTCTGTTAAAGCGCTGTAGATGAAGTCAACTTGTTTGTCCTTACTTCAACTCTTCTAAGGTTGGTAAAGCTGTTACATTCATTTCGCAGATGAGGGAACTGAGGTGCAGAAACATCAGGCAAATTTTCTAAGATCACAAAACCTAAGGGTTAAAGCTAAATCCAGTAATGTGACTCCAGAAACAATGCCCTCAAAGTAAAAAGAATGCAAAATAAAAGCCCCATCATTATCCTACTCAGCTAAAGATGACCCTGACTGACACAAAAGCAAAGAACAAATATTGCACTAAATGAACATCTGCCAAGGAGAGGACACTGTGGTGAGGGAAGGAATACACACAGGGTTACAATGTAAGACAAAACTCTTGTTCTCAGGAAAGGAGCAATACTGAAGGAACACAGAATTCTGGAAACAGGACCTGCTATAGGAGGAAAGTGAGTGAAATGACTAAGAACTAATTTTGAATAGATATAATAGAGATTGTAGAGGACATTTAAAGCTATGAATATTAGATGGCATTTTAAGCTGCGTGAAAATGCAAGGCACTGTAGAATCTAAAATTGGAGAAGGACAGATGAATATCACAATCTGAAATCTTAATGTGTTAGGTTACTTGGGATTTGATCAGTAGAGCGAGATTGTTGCAATAATAAAAGTGTCAAGGGGAAAAGGGAGGAATGAAATATTCAAAGATACAAATACAGAAATAAAACTAGAGTCAGGAAAACGAGTCAAAACAAAGTACTACTTAGACACAAAATCAGAGTGTGACAGTTCTGACGATGAGGAAGAAAACATCGAGCTCCAAAGGGAACGAGGAGCTATATTTATTTTCCCTAAGAGTGTTCTTCATCGAACCACTGGGCATGCTACCACCACCTGACATCATCTCTCTAACTTCTAGACACGTCCTGAAAAGTATACACCAGTAAGATTGCAAAACAGTTAAATGGACCACAGTGAACTAAATTAATGTTCCTATGCTTTACACCAAAGGTCCATTAATCTGTTCCACAGTAAGGATTAAATATATTAAATGCATGAAAGGACTATATCTAAAGCTGAAAGTATAATAACACTCAGAGAAACAGTATGTCCAAAAGAAAAAACAGCAGGTGGTTCATGATCACTGGGAAAAGAGACAACACAAACTGCATTAAACATAAACCAAGAATGTTAAACATAAAACTAGGTCCTGCCTCAAGGGGGTAATTGCTATAGAATTTTCTTCTGCACAACAGACAAACGGAGAATCAATAATGAAGAAATGCCCAAGCGTGAAGTCTCATACAACACTCCACAACCAGCACCTTCAGTAAAAAGTTAACCCATTTAATATTAAAATGCTCCATCAGTTCTTGTTTTTGGTGTGTTTTCTTTTTAATGTAAGTTCATAGTAGTTAGTGCCCTATGGAAATGATCAAAATCGGATTTACAGACATCTACAGTACATTGACAATCACTTACAATAAAAACAGAATGAGAAAGGGCAATTGTCTGAAAGGACCATTGAGCCAGGTAATAGATTCAGGCTAATATATCCACACAGCAGGAAACAAATTAAACTGTAGATGGAATTCTAATATAGTCCAACAGGAAAGATTTGCTCCAGGTTCATACAGGGACTTGTTTGCTGTTTACTAATAGCTAATCTTGAAAACACAAATCAGGCAGTGCCTGTGGCTCCGTGGGTGGGGCGCCAGCCACATACAGCCAGGTTGGGGGATTGAACCCAGCCCCGAGCCAGCTAAAACACAATGACAACTGCAACAATAAGATAAAAAAAATAGCCCGGCATTGTGGCGGGTGCCTGTAGTCCCAGCTACTTGGGAGGCTGAGGCAAGAGAATCACTTAAACTCAAGAGTTTGCGGTTGCTGTGAGCTGTGACACCACAGCACTCTACCCAGGGTGACAGCTTGAGACTGTCTCAAAAAAAAACACAAATCAGTTATACTAATGACTTTAGATAGTTTTACATGTACAAAAACATTACGTTAAAATAGCATCAAGGTCATAGTACAAACACACACGAGCTAAAACCACTCTCTTACCTGATTCAAGAAGAGGTCATAAAATAACTTTTCCACGATTCAGAGTAATAACGCACCTGATTTACTGATAGATACAAACTATACACTTAAATTCAACATGCCTTCCAATAGCATCTAACATTTTTCTGAGAACAAAGCAGCATGTAACCTTCTACCTCCCGTCTTCCTTCTCTCCCCCATGTCTTTCACTTTCTCACCTCTACCAGCTGAACTGCGGTGTCTCCAGCAGTTTCACACCATTTGTAAGGAAAGGAAGATCTCAGCAGTTATGAGCAATTTTTTCCTAACGTCTAAAAGGCGTTTGACAGAGATGGAGGGATCTCACAGACGGGCACTGTGGAGAGCTGTCTGGGGGGAAGCATTGCGGCACATCACTTTTTAAAGAAGGAAAATAAAGGAAGAGAAAAAAAGAAATCGGGGGAAATGGAAGGTGTGACGTCATCAATCTAGTATATTTTCAATCATTCTGGTCACTGCAACTTAATAAAACAAATGAAAAGACTCCTCCAGAGGTATACTTTAAGCTATTTATTTTGTTATTTGGGGGGAAATGACGTTGAGTTTTTATATAACTAAAGTTTACAAATTTTGACCACAGTAAATTAGAGGAATGTAAGACTGTTATTTAAATAAATAAAAAAATAACCTTGGCATTTGACTGAAATGTCTCAAGTAGAGAATTTCCTGCTTGAAACAAATTTTAAAACTGTTAACAATCTTGAAGAAATCCCTTTTATGTTTACATGGATGGAGCTGGAAAATATTCTTCTTAGTAAAGCATCTCGGGAATGGAAAAAAAGATATCCAACGTACTCAGTACTACTATGAAACCAATTTACAATCACCCACACTTGCATATGAAAAATGAAACACAACTATAGCCTCGGATGAAGGAGGGAAGGGGGAGGGAGAAGGGAAGGAAGGGGGGTGGGTCGATAAAGGGAGGGTTAGTAGGGGGACCACACCTATGGAGCATATTATAAGTACAAGTTGGATCCATCAGGTGTAGAACACAAATGTCTTAATCCTGTAATTGGGTAAATGAGGTGAAGGCTATGTTGATTAGTAGGATGTAAGCACTCCAATTTGTACAAATAATCAACACATTGAATCCTATAATGGCATAAAAGTATTTGTGATCTATGTACAAATAATAAAAAAAAAATCTTGAAGAAAACTTGGTAGTAAATAGTAGAGATTTTACGGGCTAAATTTTCTAAGAAAAATGTAATAAAATTAGAAATAAATAAGAATAATCAGACTAACCATATCCTGGAAATTTTAAACATGTTTATACTGGTTTCCTGGCAATGCCATAATGGAAGACTACAAAGTAGTGTAAATGACAGAAATTATCGTGTCACAGTTCCAGAGGCTGGAAATCTGAGATCAAGGTGTCCACAGGCTTGGCTGGCTCTGAGCACTATGAGATGAAATCTGTTCTAAGCCTCTCCCCTAACTGCTGGTAACCTATTGCCTTTTAGATGGCATTCCCCTAGTGTTATCACATCATCTCTCCTCTGCACATTCTCTGAGCCCAAATTTCTACTTTTATGAGAATACCAGTTATAATGAATTACGGCCCATCATGCTGACCCCCTTTTAACCTGATAACCTTTGCAAAGACTCTATTTCCAAATATAGGTACTTTCTGAAACACTGAAGGTAAAGATTCCAACATATCTTTCGGAGGGGAGATACAGTTCAACCCATACCAACGTTCTTCAGAGTAGATTGCGCTTTCATTCAAAATACGGGAATGCCCCATAGGAATGTCAGAGAGCTCCTCTTAATACCAGGTGTTGCTTGCTGCAGAGATGAAATATGAGTGAAAGAAACATGTATCACTTCCAAGCAGATGTGCTTGGAGCCAGGGCCTGTGCTCCCTCTCCCACCACCAAAGCAACCTTTCAGACAAGGCTTCTCCTGGACCCTGGGCAGGAGGAGGAATCACCATCCCAGAAAGGACTTGTGGCCTCTTTGTACATGTGAGCTGCTGATACTTTGGGGTCATTATAACTGCAGCACCTAGTCAATCAGGACCAAAAACTGTCTCAATAACCGAAAGGAAGAAAGTCAAAAGCAAAATTTCAGACTAAAACAAAACAAAAATAACCCTTCATAATAAAATATATACAATGCAGTAAAGCCATAATCAATGAAAAATTTACCCCCTAAAATACTTTCATTACCAAGAAGAAAGTTCAAAAACTTAATAGTTATCTGAATAAATCTGAAACATAAGAAAGTATTTTAATGTAGCATTTTAAATACATATTTTTTTAATTTTAAAAGGTATTAATACAGGTCTTATTGAAAAAGAAAGGACAAAGGTAACTAAGCCTAAAATAATGTTCTTGAAAAACAGTATCAGCGTAGACAAAATCTTAACTATGACAAGGCTGACGAAACCAAAGAAAAGAAAAAGCGGCAGTGAACAAGGAGACTGGGGCGGGACGGAAAGCATGAACAGAGTAAGCAGGGGATGGGCATCCAACCTGTTACTCCCAATGACACATACTGTTTCCTAAGGCGTTTTCTGTGCATTTTCCTTACCTTTCCCTCAATCACAGAAACCCAGACTGTCTCAACTCCCAGCTATCAGACAAACACTACAATTAACAGGCTTGTACATGTGTCCTAATGGTCTGTTAAGTAATTCCCAATATATACTCAGCCCTTCATCTCTGTGAATCCTGCATCTATAGATTCAACCAATTGTGGATTAAAAATATTCAGAAAAAAATTCTACAACATTCCAACATGCAAAATGCAAAACTTGAATTTGCACTGCACACTGAGTACTTTGTTGAATCCACACAAATGAAATGAAGGCACTGGAGTGTGTATTATAGGCAAGGTAGAGGTGATTTAAAGTATACAGGGGGATGTGAGTAGGTTATACGCAAACAATATGCCCTTTAATGAGGAACGTGAACATCCTTGCAGTTTGAGATCAAAGTGGGTCCTGAAAACATACACTCATGGATACCAAGAAACAGCTGTATAGAAGCAGTAAAAAAAAAAAAAAAAAAAAATTTTAGTGTTGTCAAACTTACTAGAATAGCTGTACCAACTATTAAATATATTCTTAATCTTCATTCAAAATGTATGATTTAAATAACAAATTACTAAATATCTTGAATATAAGTTGCTAAATACATAGATTAATGTCATTTAAATTTACTTCAAATGTTTGTAATTAGACCATCCTAAAGTATTGCCCGAGGACTACAGCTAGCACAAAAGCATGTTAAAAATCAGAACACAAAGACAGTATTTATGGTTCATTCTTGAATCAACAGACACCTTTGTCCCACCCTTCTAAGTATGATTTGAGAAGAGGATTCGTCAAATCATACTTTCCAGAGACTTTGGGTGCCTAACTCTCTTCACGCTATCTTTCTTCATGCAGAGAGAAAACCTTCTGCAATGTCTTACAGATAAGCAATAATAACAATTCACTTTTTAGTAGATAGTAAATACAATTATTAGTTACATAATTTGATGAAACAAAAATCAGCAACCAAAATAAAAATTGTC
Organism: Otolemur garnettii; assembly: GCF_000181295.1. NCBI lineage: Eukaryota > Metazoa > Chordata > Mammalia > Primates > Galagidae > Otolemur > Otolemur garnettii. The sequence continues at coordinate 1,664,131 of NW_003852429.1, read as the reverse complement.
TTAATAAACACTGGACTTCAGTGAAATCTTAGATTAACATACTATATTCTATTATTTGCAAATCCTTTGCATTATCCTGAGGGCCCTGCTGTTGTGCAAAGAATTTATTTGACCCTAGTGATGCAATCTGGTAACTCACAAATGGATAACCTAAAGGCTTAGCTTTGTTACGATACATACCAACATATACTACAACATCCCAGAATGTGATCCAAATGAATCAGTGGTATCAAAAATGTAAAGTCTTGGCAGCGCCAGTAGCACAGTGGGTAGGGGTGCCGGCCCCATACACCCAGGCTGGCAGGTTTGAACCCAGACTGGGCCAGCTAAAACAACAAAGACAACCATAACAACAAAAACAACAAAAAACAACAACAGCCAGCATTGTGATGGGCACCTATAGTCCCAGCTACTTGGGAGGCTGAGGCAAGAGAATAGCTTAAGCCCAAGAGGTGGAGGTTGCTGTGAGCTGTGACACCACAGCACTTTACCCAGGGTGAGTCTTAAAAATAAATAAATAAATAAATAAATAAATAAAGTCTTCCATATAAAGATATTCTCACTGGAAGAAGGACACTAATAAGATTATGGCATTTGTGAAGCCAGACACTGAATAATTTCCTCTGGACTCTTTCCCTCTATGTTTTTCTGTTATCAAATGTTAGATTTTATTATTCATGTTAGTTTCTATTACAGCATTGAACAAAATCTGAAATTTCATTTGATTACCATCTAGGCAGCAAAAAAGTCTACTTTAAAATGTACCAATTATTATTATTCACCAAGAATTTCTCTCAATGGCTTGTCTTTACCAATTTAAAGAGTATGTTTGAAAAAGTATCCAGTGGACTCAATACTATTATGACAGCAATATATAATCACTTACGCCTTCATACGAATGATAAAACCCAAACACACTCCAGGAAGGAGAGGCGGGGAAAGGATGCAGAGGGGTGGGGAGGGAGGGTATTTGGTGGGATCTCACCTAATGTGCACAAGGCAAGGGTACATTTCAAAACAACTAAGTGTATATTATAAATGTCTTACCACAAAAAATAATTGAGGTGATGGTTATGTTGATCAGTTTGATTTAAGCATTCCACATTTTTATATTAAATCATCCATTGTACCCCATAAATGTACACAGTTATGATTTATTAAAAATTAAAAAAAACAGTATGTTTGGTCATAACCCAAAGCACTTGCAATGTGACTCTTGGCAAACCCCACTGGGCACAATAATTCAAGGGGTGGTCTAGAAGTGTGGATCACCAAGGCGCTGCTCCAGCATAGCCCTTTCAGTACCTCTGATAATGGGACAGCAGTCTTCATATCACTCCCACGACATAACCTACAGAAAAGCCACTAGCTAATTTCTGCCATCAAGTATTTTACCACTTATCAAATATTGGGGAAATATGCTTGATAAATAAAGAAAGAAGAAGAGTAGGTAACATGTGTGGAGTGCAGGCTGTGTGCCAGGCCCCCTGCTATCACCCTAAATAGCCCCCAGGTAGGAGCCGGCCTCAGGTATCAGAGGAATAGCAATCATGTTGCCAGCGTGGCTGCAGCCCAGTGGATGATACGCCAGGTGACTGGAAAGGACATCACAGAGGCAAAAGGGAGCAGCTCTTGAAGGGGCTCTTAGGCTTTGGTTTTTACCACCAGTGTGGTTTCATTTTAAGATGATTACACTATTTAAATTGTTATCTAGTTGATTATCACCCATAGGGAGGCTCTGGTGGACATAAGAAGCCCAGACAGGTGGTTACCTCAATTAATCTTCATTGTTTGCAGCCTAGATAAAGGTACTATTATTATTCTCTTCCACGAGCAAGGAAATTGAGCCCCACCTAGCAAATCTTGAGATCAAATCCAAACCCAGACCCCTAACTCTAGAGCCCTTGTTCTTAAAGCTCTTTTTTTTTTTTTTTTTTTTTTGAGACAGAGCCTCAAGCTGTCCCCCTGGGTAAAGTGTTATGGCTTCACTGCTCACAGCAACCTCCAACTCCTG
>NW_003852429.1:1639310-1661780 GCF_000181295.1 Otolemur garnettii | reverse complement strand
AGATGAAGTTAAACAAATAGTACAGGAGAACAATATCCTTTAAGGTGCAAAAGTTCAATCACCTTTGTTTATACAAAGTTAGCCCAGAGGCAGAATTATCCTGGAATAAAATAAGTACAGCATAGCTATCCAACAATTACCTTTTATTTATTATTATAACCTTCTGGTTCTTGAGATGCCATTTCAAGTCCTTTGCCTTCTGCATAAAAGCTATAGCATCTATATTGCATTTATTGCTACATATATTTTCTACTAAAAGCATAGAGATATGCATGAATAATTTCCCATCATGAATAGTTACACTGAAGGATGGTTATAAAATTTAAGTCTTCTATTTGTCTAAAAAAAACGGAGGTATCTTATTTTCTACTTCATCTTATCACTTTACCAATCAAATCCTATAGATGATGCTCTAATATTTTCATTTTAACCTGCTCCTTCCCAAGGCTACACACATACAGAAAAATGTCTAAATATTAAGAAGGCTTCTACAATTTTAATAAATTGTATTTCATGGTTTATAATAAATTATGTCATTTAACATTTTTAAATTCACCATTAAAGCCAGTTAAAGAAACTGAAAATATTTCTAAATAGATAATATCTAAATGATTCATAACTATTAATATCATTTGGAAAACAGAAGTTAATTCATTTTTGATTTATATAAAAATGGCAAATGTGCAAGAATTACCAGAGAGACTACAAAATTGAGTCCCAAGAGCTTGAAGTTTGTCATAAGACCTCAATTGCTAACACAGCTATTGACCAGTAAAGAATTTTATTTTCAACTTTCATGTAGCCACGTTATATTCTTTATAATTAAGTTTAAAATATACTTCTCACATACAAACTAACGATTTTGATTATGACTCTATTCAATGTTGTGTCATTATATGTATTCCCTTTAAATGCTCACTTTATTGTAAGTATCACTCAAGTTGATTTTATTTATTTGAATAATTATTTTTGTTTTTGAGACAGAGTCTCACTTTGTACCCCTTGGTAGAGTGCCGTGGTGTCATAGCTCACACCAACCTCAAACTCCTGGGCTCAAGTGATCCAACTGCCTCAGCCTCCCAAGTAGCTGAGACTACAGGCACCCACAACAAGCCCCCCGTTTTTACAGATAGGGTATCATTGTTGCTCAGGCTGGTCTCAAACTCCTAAGCTCAGGAAATCCACCCACCTCGGCATCCAGAGTGCTAGGATTATAGGCATGAGTCACCACATCTGGCCTATTTGTATAATTACTTTCTTTATAAAACCCTTTTAAATCATACTGAACATTGGCAAAATTTCCTTGTGTATAACTATAAGTGATTTTATCAAAGTTAACTTTATTTTCACATCTACATATATTTTATTACAGAAACAACATTTCTGTCACTTTGAGCCAGATAGAAGAGAAGCATTGGCATCCCCTTGCTCTTCCAAACCATTACTATTCTATCCAGGGTCGAAGTTTAGCAGCCACTGAAGCCTCCTCAGTCCCTTTCACACCAGCCAATGAACTTCTTTCATTGAGAACTTTGGGAAAAGAGGCAATGAGTTATCTCACTCCAACAACTCTACCAACAGATTTGGATTTCAAAGTCCATATGAGAACTCACAGTTTATCTGGGTTTCTTTTTAACTGCACTACATTTGAGGCTCTCACCCTACCCATACGGACTTTCAGGTTCTTGGTCTCAGTGATTTGATGAATGAATCGACAGACCACAGGATCACAGTAAGTTAGGTTTTATTCAACAGGTATTACCGCTCTCAGAAAGAGCCAGTCCTCCTTGCATAGCAGGGTAAGATAGGTTTTATACAAGTGTCACAGCTCTTACAAAGAGCCAAACCTCCTTGCAGAGCAGGGTGTAAGTGTTACAGCTCTTACAAAGAGCCAAACCTCTTTGCAGAGCAGGATATAAGTGTTACAGCTCTTGCTCTTCTACTCTCTCTCCTTCAGAGGTCTGCAAGTCTACAGCAGTCTGTGCTTGGGCTCTCTGCTCAGGGGCTTATATAGGGGCAGTTGTCCAATGAGCTTTCACGTTCTGAAAAGAGACCAATCAGGAGCAGGTTTTGAAAATGGACCAGTGAGGGATGCACTGGAGGAAGGGGAGGTGCCAGTGTCTTCCCCCATTGTGTCCATGCCTCCATGGGGGAGGAAGCTGCAGACGCTCCAGCTTGCTGGTTCCTCTGTGGCTGCCAACACCACCAAGACAGAGGCGGCAGGTACTCCAGCCCCACTCAGCTGAGCTGGCTGGGGTGCCACTTGTCTAGTATCACAACTCGGACATATTTTACCATAATCAGACCTCTCTTGACTTCAATTCTTTTACTATGTCCAGAGGCCACTAATGACCATAATAAATCCAGACTCTGATCACACTCCACTGCCAACACCCAGGTCAGCATCAACGTGAAGTTTCTTCCTTTTATAATAACCTCCCAACTGGGCTTCTTAAGTTTACCAGAGCCTGTCTATATCTTATCACAGACCACGTAACAACTAGGTTGAGTAATTATTTTAAAATCAAACCACACATGTGGTAAAAACTAAAGTCCCAAAGCCTGCATAAGATTGGCCCCCTGTGGGCTCTGTGATATCTTTTCCAGTCACCCCCATTATCATCCACTGGGCTCTAGCAATGCTGGTATCATTGTTGATATTCCTGTGACACAGGAGGCCTGCTCCTACCCTAGGGATATTCCCTCTCCCTGTAATGTGTTTTTTCCAGATATACACAAGACTACCTCCTTCACTTTTTTCAAATATTGGCGAAAATGTCACCTCTCCTTGACCATCCAATTTAAAACTGCAACCCTCCAGTGCCTCCATCCCCCTCACCCTGCTCTCTATCTATCTTCAAAACATTTAATACATTGTTAACTTATGCATTGGGTTTGTTTTCTTTCTTGCCTGGCTGAAATGCAAACTACTAGGACACAGATCTTTGTTTCATTCACTCACATAGCTAAGCACTTAAAACAGTAAGCTCAAAATACTGACCATATTATCTGTTTAAACTAATTAGTTCCATTGGATATTAACAAGGGTAAATCATGCCTCCTAAAACTATGTAATAAATATGTTTACATAAAAACAACTATGAAAAAAGTCCTATCAGAAGTATTGGCAAATAATGTGCATCAAGATGTATTTCAACAAAATTTATTCATAAAATTTATAATAGTAATAGATACATATGGTAACAGACATATATATAGTAATATAATACTTTTACAGTAATTTTGCTCTTCACATAAAATACATTTAGATATATTAAAATTATCCCACTAACTTTGTCTTCCTACTACCCTCTTATAAATAGGGAAATAGCCTACTTTCAATATTAAAACTTTTTACTGTTTTAGATTCAGTAAATTCAGATATTAAGTGAAATATCTGATATTAAATTAGAAAATAAAAAGTCCATAAATTTTACTTTTCACAGAATATAAATTTTGAAGATTTTTTTCATTTTAAAACTTGGTCTCACTGTGTAGCTTGGGCTAGAGAGCAGTGACATCATCACAGCTCATGCAACCTCAAACTCCTAGGCTCAGGTGATCCTCCTGCCTCAGCCTCCTGAGTAGCTAGGATTATAGGCGCATGCCATGTCACCTCGCTAATTTTTCCATTTTTTTTGTAGAGAAGGGAGTCTCACTATGTTGCTCAGGTTGGTCTTGAATTTCTGGATTAAAGTGATCCCCCCACTTCAATCTCCCAAAAGTGCTAGGATTACAGGCTTGAGCCACCTTGGCTTCCCAACATTCAAGTTTTAAATATGATTATCAACATGATAAATTTTGTTTCATAAGGTAAAAGATATTTTTAAAAGTTCATAAATATTGGATTATAAATGAGTGTCACACAATATTTGTATTATAACTCTCCCTTGAGGCATATTTCTATGTAGTATTTAGAAAAATGCTTTTATGATTTAGTTGGTTTTATTTTTTTCCTTAGTCATACAAAAAAATTAAAAAAACATTTAAGTAAAATGCATTTTAGGTCTTAACAAAATTTCCAATTAACTTTGTAAACCTATTATTGCTTTTGGAAGTAAATGCTCCTAAGATAAATCAGCTTTGCTTTAAAGAAAGGAATAATTGTTTACAACTGCTTATTTCTTTTCACAGACTACTAATATTTCAAAGTTAATATTTATAAATATACAATGGAGTCAATTTAATACTAAAAAATATATTATGTACCTTGTATACAGATAAATCAGCTTTGCTTTAAAGAAGTGAATAACTGTTTACAACTGCTTATTTCTTTTCACAGACTACTAATATAAGTTAATATTCTTTTCACAGACTATTAATATAAGTTAATATTTATAAATATACAATGGAGTCAATTTAATACTAAAAAAATATTATGTACCTTGTATATACTTTATAAAAGATGGCTACACTCAGGCAGCACCTGTGGCTCAGGGTCAGGGCACCGGCCCCATAGGCTGAGGGTGGCAAGTTCAAACCCAGCCCTGGCCAAACTGCAACAACAAAAAAAATAGCTGGGAGTTGTAGTGGGTGCTTGTAGTCCCAGTTACCTGGTAGGCTGAGGCAAGAGAATCACCTAAGTGCAGGAGTTGGAGGTTGCTGTGAGCTGTGACGCTACAGCACTCTACCGAGAATGATAAAGTGAAACTCTGTCTCTACCAAAGAAAAAAAAAATGACTACACTATGTATATTTGATTTGGGAAATTTATGGTTCCCAAATGTCATCTAACAGACAACAAAGTGATCAAAAGTTACTCAATTTAGTCCGTAAAAACAACACACACACATATTGATGTATTACCTATAAAATTCTACAGTATTACAGAAAAACATGATACCCCTTTTTGCAACCCATCTGCCCTTGTGGCCTCCAATATATAAATACAGTAAGGAAAAAAGTCCTCAGTTTACATTTACCCTCAGTACTGTATTGTTTCTATAGTACTGAGGGTATTTCTATGCTCATATAGTAAATATAAGAGGTACTTAGAATAAGGAAAATTAAATAACTAGAAGATACATTATCTCACTATCTAGAGCACAGAGGACAGTATCTCATGAGAGCGGAGATCTCTGGGCCAGAAAATATGACACAAGTTTGCTACTCTGTGCATGGACAGTGGACAGTTGAAAGACTTGCAAATACAGAAACCAACACTAAATTTGAAATCATTTATGATCTTTACACTTTGTCTTCCTTTACCACCACTATCTCATAAAATGTATATCAAGATGAGATGTTTGTGGAGCTGTAAATAAAAACATTCATATTGAATTAGTACGATCAGAAAGACACAGAACACAGCGAATGGGAAAAGCAGGGGAGCAGAGGCCGGAGCAACCAGGTGACTGCAAGGCCTGCAGCATGCACAAACCTCATGGGAAGCTTGCATTTCTATAGGACCCAGAAGGACATGTGAATTACTTTAGTTGAAACTTCAAGATTTGTAAATCCAAGGCCTTGTCTCTACCTGGAAAATAAGGTAAATACACACAAAATATAACATGGTATGTTATCTTCTAAGTGTGTATTTATATTCACATCAAGTGTTCACAAGGGGAAAAAAAGAAAGAACTTCAGGAAAGAAGACATTGAGACTCCCAAGTAATCAGGAAACACCACATTTTGAAAACAAGATACCTCTTCATATATATCAGTTCAACAAAACTTTTTAAATTATTGACAATACTAATTGTTGGAAAGGATGTAAAACAATGACAGCACACAAATGACTAGTGAGAGTTTAAACTGGTTTAGCTACTCAGTGGAGTGATTTTAGTAAATATCAAATGAAGTTGACAATATGCATAGCCTATAGAACACGATTATACATCTATATATAAACCCTAGAGAAGCATGTACTCCCGGGCACATGATCAAGAATGTTCATGGCAACATTACAAGTGCAAAAATAAACTGGAAATTATTGAAATGTCTATTAGCAGAATGGATAAAATTCACATATTTGTAAAAAGTAATATTATAGATCCAATTAAATAGATGAATGGAACAGATGAATCTCAAAAGCAAACCTAATTATAATCTCCCAATGTCTTGTCTTCTAATCACATAGGTAGCTTTCAAGAATCATCCCTCTAACTTCCTAATATAAACATGTCTGTAGTCCTAGCCACTTGGGAGTCAGAAGCTAGAGAATTATTTGAGCCCAGGAGTTTGAGGCCGGTTTGGGCAACACAGAGACACTCCCTATCTAAAAAATTTTTTTAAAGCCAAAAACTAACAAATAGTATAAAGATGACAAAATGATAAATAAGTAATTCAACATCAACTCATCTAGTTTACTCAATAAATGTATAGTTCTCACATTGAAAGGATTTAATTTAAAATGTATTTAATATAAAATCAAGAAAGAACTGTTTAGCCTGCTATGAGCAAGTTACTGTGCTTTCTGGGTGAGATTATCATAGCTATATTATAACTATCATCTGTCAAAATTAAAACAACTTACACTTTACTTTTTATAGTTTAAAACAGAAATTTGGAAAGAAAACCTGACCTTGGGGGTAAAGTTAATATTTTTTTCACTACTGGTAACATTTCAAGCAAAGTAAGTAAGCTTTATTTCCAGCTGAAAAGTAATTAAGCTCTTACAAGTTTTATCTACTATTTTTCACAATTAATAACAGTCTACTGACATTGAGTCAAAGAAATAATTTGTAACATTTCAGAAAGAAAGTAAAGATTGATGGCACTGACATGTCGCGCCTGCGGTGACACACTAAACAGCGTGCTGCCTGGAAGGGGGAAAGGTGCCATCGCGCTTAGAACGCCACTGATAGAAACACTGTGGTGTTCTCCTTTCTAGTTTGTCAATTAAGAGACTACCAATCACATTGGCATACTAGGAGTCCCAAGGGGCCAATAAAAAGAAAACAGATTTCACATTTGGACACGCTGTGTTATCTAAGCCCCTGATAATGTCGCACCTAGAAGATGCTCTACAAACACATTAAATTATCAACTGAGAAATAAAAGAAGGGATGAAAGGAAAAAGAACAGAGGAAGGGAGGAAGGAACTGAGGGAATCTTTCACTTTATTTCAAAATCATTCATTTATTCATACAGTTCATTTAATTACATTTTCTGTGTATCTGCTTTAAGTACTAGAGACAGAAACAAACAAGTCTCCCCAACACTGCCCGTCTAAGGCTACCTGTTTTCTTACCCTTGAGCTTTAATTATCTTTTGGGCTAGAAATAGCACTACTTCTTTATCCTTCCAAGGACTAATTTTAAGTGTACTCTTACCCACCTCTATAAAGAACAGCTGAAATGAGCAAAAAAATTAATGTACCCCATATGTGATATAACATTTATATAAATGTATTTATCCTTCTGTATGTCAATATATTCAAATATTAACTGTATCTTGCGTCTTTTGCAATATATAGGCATATACGCTTTAGTCCAACAGTAGCTATGTACTAGATATATAGTTTATTGTAGCCTTTATCTATTAGCACAAAAGAGAAAAAAGCTATAAATTATATTCACATTCTCATTCTTATTCACTTGCTTTTTAAAATAAGAAATTTAATTTTGAGCATACTCATATATTTAATTAAAAATAGAAATGCACTTTTTATTACATTTCTGAATCTAACATTTCAACTCAAAGGGACAAGCTTGTCAATCTCTCAAGTACTTAAAATTGATGAATAAAAATTCTCTAGTCAAGAGAATGAAATAGTAAAACAAAAATATGAAACCATTCCTGTTTAACTATCACCACTCAGACTTCTGCAATAATGTTCATTTTTAAATGCAATTTATAAAAACAAACTTTCCAGAATAAAGATTTTATACCACATATTTTAGAAATATATGAACATAAATTAAACGGAAAGAAAGAAGGAAACAAAAATTTCTACAGAAAAGTGTAAACTTTTAACTATCTTCCCAATGTTTAAACAAAATACACGCTTCCAATAGTGTCATCCAAAATATTCCCTCACTTTATTTTTAAAACTGATGCTGAAATTTTCATATGCTCTTAAATTAGAAAGCTAAATTTCATCATCTTATGTGAATGGAGTTTTAAAATTGACAAATTTGAAAGCCAAATAAAGCACTGTTCAGTAGATTACATATTCTCTGCCATTTTCGCCTATTTCATCAATCATGCCACATTTTCAAGTACAAACAATAAAACATTTATAAAAATATTTCCAAAATATTTTTAAAGCAAGAAATCTCACACTCAAAGTAAAACAGCCAAAGAGAAACAAACTCTTAAATTATCCCCGGCTGTTCTGCTTTATTCATGAGCATTATTAAGCCCCTGAAAATGAGAAAGAGTTATTGTTTGCCCTGGGACAAAGCCAACGTTCTTTGCAAACAGCACTCTTACTCAGGAACAGTAACAGACGTAAGGATAAGAGCTTGTTCCTTTTGATACAGGAGGGAGGTGCCCCAGCCAGTCAAGTGAGCTGGGCTGGAGGACCTGCCACCTCTGCCTTAGTGGGTGTTGGTCCGGCAGCCTGCAGAGGAACCAGCCGGCTGGAGCATAGGCAAGGGGTGGCCACCCTCCCCCACCAGAGGCTCCAGTAGCCAAAGGGACCCGACACTCCGGCACCATGGTGTCTCCTTCCCCTTTGCACTTTAGACTAAATAGGGAACCCCCATTTCCTATGCCTAGGTCAATTTCATGTAAGTTTCCTAGGCCTCGGTTCCATGAATGGACTGTGTCTATTCATTAGTACATTCATTCACCTTGCCCCAGCAGAAGAGACTGTGTCCATTCATTAATACACTCATTCACCTTGCCCCAGCAGAAAAGACTGTGTCCATTCATTAGTACATTCATTCACCTTGCCCCAGAGGAAGGGACTGTGTCCATTCATTAATACACTCATTCACCTTGCCCCAGCAGAAAAGACTGTGTCCATTCATTAGTACATTCATTCACCTTGCCCCAGCAGAAGGGACTGTGTCCATTCATTAGTACATTCATTCACCTTGCCCCAGCGGAAGAGACTGTGTCCATTCATTTCCTGGCCTCACATAGAAGGAACCCATGCACCTATATATACTGCTAAACAGAGAGATGGAGAGAGAAAAACGAAGAGAGCTTTTTTCTCCCAACTTGGGTTTTCTCTCCCTACCAGACACTTCAGTGTTTTTTTATCCTTTTTCTGTAAATAAATTCTGTCTTGCCACTGATCTGTGGTCCGCAGATTTATTCTTCAAATCACCAAGACCAAGAACCTGAAAGTCTGTTACCACTTTTACCCTATAAGTGCATCTGACTTCCCGTAGGAGAGAGTGAAGTCCTGGGTCACAATTATGGGTCTTTGAAACAACAAATTTTTATTTAGCTGTTTTCTTCATTTTAAGGAAATCTTACTAAACACAAATTTTTTAGCACTGCCTGCCTTCCTAACCTCCATTTTGGGGCATTCCTCATTTGCTGTATTTCCTTATTAGGTGATTTCATCTAGTGCCATGGAAATTATCATACACACATACAAAAGTAGGGAGAATAGCATAATGAACCCGTCACATATTATACAGCTTCAAAAGTGACCCACTAATGACCAGTCCTTGTGTTCCACTGATCCGTCTACTCACTCTTCCTACCTCCCTCACTTGAATTATTTTCAAGCAAATCCCAGACTACATCTTTTCACTTGTACATACCTCCATATATGTTGTTACAGGAGTTAAATAAATGATTGATGTACCTCTTAAATCTCCTTACAAAAAGAATGGAATTGTCCCAGAGGCTGACGCATACCTGTGAACTCCAGAGCTGAGTGTATACTGCACATGAGATAATCTGTCTCTTCCAGCACCACCGGCCAGCACACTTTCTCTCTCTCTCCTGTGTCATTTCCAACCTTTCAACCTTTAAAAGTAACTCAGGCTCCACTAAATCCCTAGATCCACAGACCCAAGTGATCATCCCCATCGGCCATTTTTTTTTAGTTTTTTATTGTTTTTCAGAGACAGAGTCTTGCTTTGCTGACCAAGCTGGAGTACAGTGCTATGATCAAAACTCACTCTAACCTCGAACTCTTCGGCTCAAGTGATGTTCCCATTTTAGCCTTCCAAGTAGCTAGAACTATAGTTACATGCCCAGCTAATTTTTTAACTTTTTATTTGATAGGAACAAGGCTGCTCTTGAATTCCTAGTCTCAAGAGATCTTCCCACTTTGGCCTCCCAAAGTGCTGGGATCATAGGTGTGAGTAATCACACTCCAGCCCCAGTGTCCTGTATAACTACAATATCACTAAAAAATAGACTAATATTGATGAAGTTGGAAATATAAATGAAATATTTGAAAATTAAGAGATCAAAATGTAACAAATCTAGTTATATCATTTGAAAAGTAAATTGATTTCACTATTAAAAATTTCTCTCAAGCACACTAAGTTTCCCAGTAAAATGTATTGGTGCTTGCTTCAGCAACACACATACCAATAAAATGTGTTGGCTTTTTTCTTATAAAAATAAAGACCTTGGATTGTTTTCAGGTATTTTAATTGCACATAAAAACTAAATAGAGAGCATTTTACTTATTGATAAAATAGTGTGCTCAGTTATGATACAACAAATGCAATCTTTCATATTGCTTTTAGCAAATATTTAAGTTTATTTTTATGGAAATAAGCCTAAGGTTACTTATTCTATTCAATAAATTAAAAAAGGATATTCTTGGAAGAGAATTTAGTCCCACTAAAGTCAGTCTTTAAGCAAATTTCTTCTAAATTTGTCTTGCCTTCTCATGATTCTTAAATAAATTTTGACATTCCACAGAGGAAATGACAATTTATTATAGCAAATGGTATTTAATAATGTCTCTACTTTTTAATATTTATAATTCATTTTCAAATAAACAGCAAAATTCAACCTATTGAATATAGCAGTATAATTCATGAAACAGAAAGCAATAAACCTTTTTAGTAAATTACCTGACGCTTTAGTAGAGAGAGACAATCCTATACCTTAACATGTATTTTGTTATCACCAAACTTTTCAGTAACCTCAACCCATCTTAAGTCTAAATATTCCAGGTTTCTCAACCTTTTGAACTTAATGCACTCGATCTTGATCAATTTGTCCAAGAATATGTGAAAAGTCACAGAGTCTAAGATGTCACAGTATCTTTGAAGACAAAAGTAAACGTTAACTAACATTGAGTGCCTACGTGTTAATAAGTATCGGCATTTTCTTTCACTACATAGTTCACACTTAAACAGGCAGGCTACTGTAATCCCAATACTCTGGGAGGCTAAGGCCAGAGGATCATTTGAGGCCAGAAGTTTCAAATAAGACTGGGCAACACAGTAGGATCCCCATCTCTACCAAAAAAAAAAAAAAATTAAATTAGACAGACACAGTAGTGCACACCTAATCGTCCTAGCTATCTGAGAAGCTAAGGCAGGAATATTGCTGGAATCCAGGAGTTCAAGGCTTCAGAGCCATGACTGTGCCATTGCACTCCAGCCTGGGTGACAGAGTAAGATCTCATCTCTAAAAGATAAATAAAAATTAAAAAGTAGATCGTATTTTTCATGATCTTCAGTCCTGCATTCTCACTTGGAGAGACTTAGTTTTGACATTAAGAGATAAGAAATTGTAAGGAAACTTTCCTCTTTAAAAAATACCTAATGAGGCGATGAAGACAGGTAAGTTAAGGTGTACAAATTTACAGTTAGATAAAAGATGTAAGTGCTATTGTTCAACAGGAGAGTGGACTGGTTGTACTTAACAATGTAATAAATATTCCAGAATAGGTAAGAGAACTTCAATTGTTCCCAACTCATAGAAATAATAAATGCTTAAAGTGATGGATACCTCAAATCCTGACGTAACACATATTCTACGCATGCAATAAAATCTCATATGTACTCCATAAATATGTATTATGTATCAATAAAAAAATCTTCAATGATTCTGCCAAACTCAAGTTTGACATTTTAAGTTTTCTTCAAGGTAAGTACCTCCACTCACCTTCACAAGCTACAAACTCCCTGTTCTGTGTTCTGCTCAGACTAATCCACTCATCGACTGTTTAGCTCTTAAATGCATATTTCATATATATACAAAAATATCATTTTCATGAGAAATAATCATCACATAACTCTTTGGGGGTGGTTAAAACTTTCTAATTCATACAGTTCAAATCACAAATCTCTACTTAAACTTTTTCTCCAATAATTTCATATGAATGAATATCATTACAGAAATAGTTTCCTAAGGCACCTAAAAAAATTTCTAAATTAATAACAACTTAATCCTGACATTTCATAGTTACTGCAAAATAAAATCAATTCATCATGAACCACATTTTAACTTTTATTCTGATTTATTGTGTTTATTTTAGTGTTTCAAAAATTAATCATGCCTATGATTTAGTTATATATGTAAACAAAGCAATTTAAATACTGAATGAATACACTTATTAAGAAGAAATACTAACAAGTTATATTCTATGCTGAACAAAAGCAATACATTTGTGTGATAAGCAGTATAATCTAGACATTTTCATTCTAGTCATATACAGAATAGCTGATGCTTTATAAAAGGAAAAATAAACTAAGCTATTTTATTAGAGTAATAAGAAATTTTATAGAAGAGATGACTAAAATAAGAAAAAGTTCATCTATTTTTCAATGTGCTTTGTGATTTTATAACCCATTAATTTTATTTCTGAACATATTTTTGAATTAAGTTAGAGTTCTGTTCTTAGCTGACCCTTAAACATCCAATTAATATTCCCTATTTTACTATTTATCAGACTTTGCTTGCACTTTGATATATTACACTGGTGTTCTCATGAAAACCACATGAGGTTTCAGGACGAAAATAAAGGCAAGTATTTCTTCCAATCATACTTTTAAAAATAAATCTATAATTACCCACTTTAAAATGTTATGTTATAGAATTTTTTCATGAAATCTAATAATTATATTTATTCATTTTAAAGTAAAACTACGGGGTCAGAATATTGGGGAACCTGGAGGAACCTTACAGGGATACATATTTCCAAGTATCATCTCACTAATATAACAATTTATTTCCTCACTCCAATTCAATATACATGCTCAGGGTGACCCCAGAAACCACATTTGAAGGTTAGGAAAAGCTAAAATCTCATTTTACAAGGAAATAAATCCATTACCCAAGTTCACCAATATGGGTATCATAGGGAAATTATGTAATAATGCTGGTCTATAGTTTCAGAACTCAAGATATACTTACCTTGAAAAACAGCTGCGTTTCGAGAAATTAGAAACTTTAAAGTGGAGCTGGATGCTTGAAGCACCTGCTGCATATCTTGGCGGGCCGCAATTTGGTATCTCTCCTCCATCCTCCTGGTGCAACATGTAGGTTTTTTGGATATGCAAACCTGAAGATCAGGTCCTGGAACACACATAATATTTTCCAGTGTGGTTATCTGTGTACTTAACATACATTACATGTTACATGTCAGTCATTATGACTATACCCGCAACACAGTGGGTTCACGTTCTATGTGAAGAATTGATTTACAAGGGCACTTGCCATTATCCACTATTCATTAATGCAACCATGGACCAAATATTCTAATCCATAACTCCCTGCTTATTTTATTAACATCCTGGCCAAGTAGTAAGTATGTCCACTCAAGAGAAAGCAAATTACCTATTATGTAAAAGAACAGAACTAAATCAAGAAAAGTTAAAACATCTGTTGCTTATTTTACTATTTTAGCCAAAATTATTTAAACTAAATATGTTATATTTAAGAGTTATATAGGCTAAAGCTATTATTTTTCCTAAGGAAATGATATTGAACTTTATACATCACATAAAGATCAAAAAACTTCAGCTGATTTCTGAGCTCCCATCACATTTGTGCTTCTTATGGAATAGGCTCTCTCTGCAATAATAACACGACGGGGGAAGAAGATACTCATGGGCCCAAACCCAGTATCCAAAACCATACTCATTATATAGCTGGCTAGAGACAATTCCTAATACTTAAAGCACTTTTTAGTTGTATAATCATATTTGGAAAGAGCCAGTGAAATGTAAAGTTATTACATAAGTTATACATAATGAGAGTCGTAATTAGAAAAAACAACACGTTTGCTAAGATGTCTAACCATTCTCATCCTAGATAGAAACTCAGTGCAAACATCTTTATCCACAGCAAAGACGCTAGAGGAAAAGGTGTGAAGCAGGAGATAATTAGTGCCTGAGGAGGAAACCTCAATGGAGCAAGCCCGTGTGAGCCCCAGGGCATTCCACAGTGTCCTAGATTTTACAGAAAACTCAGGACAATTGTAGTTAGATGGTTTGACATACTAAGTTATTCCCTTATTTTAGAATAGGAAGAAGACTCCTTAAAGTCTAAGAAGCTTCACAGCTCCCACATTAGTTCTTCATCCACCAATTTCAGATCCTAAGAAGGAAAATACACACGACACACGTGTGCACACACACAAACGCAGACACACTCAGCCACCTGTCCAGCTCCTCTTGCTCTTTCACACGGCCTCAGGTTTCTAAAACCTGGTTCAGGGTGAGAGCAAAACCTCTGACATCACTCAGAGCTTCATGCCAACATGGGATAGCAAAATTTCTAATCACTTTTGCTTCAGCTTGAATTAAATGAATAACAAAGGACAGAATTTGAGCATTTTACAGAGGCTCCGAAGCATAAAATATTGATGTGTCTCAGTAGGTAACATTCTGGCAATTGTTTGTCACTTTGCTTGCCTAAAGATATACAGAAGCCAATTCTACTTCAAAAAATAAAATGGATTAAAAGAAAACAAAAGCTATCTTCTCAGCTTTATTCCTGAATCGAAGGATTGAGCAGTGAGCGTTCAGAGAAGAGCAATAGTAGAGATTGGGGAAAAGAGCCAATGAATAAACTGCTAGGGAATAAAAAGAATGATAATAGTAATGATGATGATGATGATGATGATAGGTATTTACAAATATCTTGTTGGAATTCAAATATCTGACACCTTTTTGCTGGACCACACTCCTGAACAAGGCCCAGTGACCCTTCTTTCCTGCACCATCTCCAATAACCTCAGCCACTGTGCTCTCCCCTTCACACTTTGGCCTCATTGCAGTTCCCCATGTACGCCAAGTTCCCTCTTGCCACTGAGACATTCTCCACACTCTTTCTTGTTTCCTCACCCTATTTGTACTTATGCACACAGGCAGCAAACACACACCTTCACCTAGCGAATACATCCTATTTATTTTTCTTTATATCTCACTCAGTCTTCTCATGGGAAAGGTTCCTTAGTCATCCAGGCAGCTCAAGTCCCTAGTATATGTTCATGGAGGGCCACACTCAACCCTCGTTGCAAATTTATATTCTGTAACGTGATAAGTAGAGAATTCATTAAGCCATCTACACTGTAAAGCCCCCTATGGAAGGTTTTATAATACTCCCATTGCCCAGTACATTGCCCAATACATCATAAAACTCAATTATCATTCATGAAACCAACAGTTAAAAATTTGCCATATATATGCATTGTCTCATTTAATCTTCACGTCAATCCTCTGATACAGGTGCCATGAGTGTTAGATAATTGCCTCAGAAAGCCCCTTCCCCAAAAGGCCTCTTCCTGCTCTTAAAGTTACAACTCCTCCCCAAGCACAAGGAGTGGCTTACCTCATCTCTGTTCCAATTACCCACTGCCCGCCCCTAACAGCTCTTTCCCCGGAAGCAATAACTCCTTATTGGTTCTCCCACCATCCTGTCACCATTCTGAGACGTCCCTATATAAGAGTACATTTCTCCTCCCTCTCTCTCTTTCTCCCCTTCTCCCCCCTCTCTCCTTTCTGCTCTCTCTCTCTCTTTTCTTCCCCACTCTTCCCTCATCTCTCTCCCCTCTTTTCTCTCCTCTTTTCTCTTTTCCTCTCCTCCTTGGTGCTACTCTGCAGCCTCCCTCCCCCACCAATAAAAACCTTCCGTACAAGCCTTGGTGGTGCTGGAGTGCCTCCCTTTCAATGACTGCTACACCTGAGGAAACAGAGGTATAAAGAGGCTTGAAAACTGTCCCGTGTCACATACATACATATTACAAAATGGCACAGGTGGCTTTTAGGAACAGGCAGATGAATTCCCAAGCTCTGTTCTTTACCATCACTCTGAGAAGAAAGCAATCATCTTACATCTACAAATGGTTTGTTTATAGATGTAACTGGCCATTTTATATCTTTGTTTTGAAATAGGGCACTTATTAGATAAGTTGCAAGAAAATAAATTTTAGTTTAGGGACTGCCCAAGGAGTTTTATTCAAAATAAAATAGGCTAAAATATAAAATCACAGAGTTGTTATTTGTCTTTTTAGCCAGTTTAAATGATAGATATTATACTTAGAAAGGTGTGAGAAATTTCCTCTACTGCCGTCCTAAACTCAATCCAGGAAGAAATCAACATGTCTCAGGAACTCTGCGTAAGCATGTACAGCCATTTGGACGACTTCACACACACACATTCCTCAGGGGTCTACATTGATTAATTCAGACTTTCATTAGAATCCTGGAAGTTTCTAACAACAACATAAAACCAAATTCCAAACCAAATGAGGGTTATAATTTGACGATGCACTTATCTCTAACTGGCATATTTTTTATCTATATCGCCTACAAGATAAGCTTAAGTTACTTAGATTTGGAGAAGGAAAAGAATTGACAAAAAATCAGTTCTCTAGCTTACTATCTCAATCCAAAGACAGACAAGATGAACAGAACAAAATCTTCAGGGAAAGAACCATATCCTACATTTTCTCTATAGTTTAAGCACAAAAGACATAAGGAGATGCTTGTTGATAAAAGGCCCAGGCTGCAGCTCTCCTATCACAAATAAAACAGGCATCATAAGAAAGCAATGCTAGAGTGAACACAAACACATCCTACATGGTAGCAAGGGGCACCTCAGGAGACTTCAAAGCCTGGCTTAAAGAAACGTAGCACAGTCCCAGAGTGCTATCAAACAGCAATACATGACCCAGGCTCAGGAGTCATAGTCATGTTTCTAAATGGCAAAATCAAACTCTGCAAATAATAAAACATGAAAAACAAATAAAATTAAAAATGAAAACAGTAGGCTCCTCACTGAAGGAGCCGTCAACAAGAAGCAGCAATATTGATTAGTATACACAGTGTCTTCCTCTCTGTTCCATAGCATAAAAAACTTGTGCAAGACATCTACCAACCTACATATTTTTAGGATAGCCCCACAAACTTCAAAATGCAAACAGGGTGGAAAGAAGTCAGTAGCCACCACAAGATCTTCCTAGTGTCTGAGTCAGGGCAGCAGGCAGAAGAAAGAAGCAAAGAGTGATGTCTGAAGGGCCTGAGAATAGCAAACCCCCCAAATAGCAGACAGGATTCACAGAAAGCATAGGAATGGATCTGAGAATACAGTAGTTCCCCTTGTCACTGGTTTGCTTTCTGCAGTTTCACATTACCATGGTCAATCACAGTTTGAAAATAGTAAATGAAAAATTTCAGAAATAAAGAATACATAAGCTTTCAATTGCTTGCCATTCTGTGAGGCAGTGAAACCTCACACCAGCCACTGCCATCCGACCTGGGTCTGAACCATCCTGTTGTCTAGCATTTTCAAGCTGCCTATGTTCCTGCCAGTTAGTCACTTAGCAGTCATTTCAGTTATTAGATGGACCGTCATGGTATCACAATACTTGAGTAACTTATTTTAGCTAATAATGGCCCCTATGAGCAAGAGTGGTGATGCTAACTATTCAGATATGCCAAAGAGAAGCCACAAATTGCTTTCCACAAGCAAAAAGGTGAACGTTCTTGCCTTAGTAAGAAAAGAAAAAAAATTATGTATGAAGTTGCTAAAATCTAAGTTTGCTAAAATTTGGTAAGAACTAATTTTCTACTCATGAAATTGTGATGAAGGAAAAAGAAATTAGTATTAGTTTTGCTGTCACATCTCATACTGCAAAAGGTACGGCCACAGTGTGGTTAAGTCTTTAGTTAAGATGAAAAAGGCATTCAATCTGTGGGTAGAAGACATGAACAGAAATATATTCTCATTGGCAGCAATATTGGATTTGGGTACTATCTAAGATTTTGGGTATCCACTGGGGGTCTTGGAAATATCCACCACAGATAAAGGGGACTAGTCTTAGCAGCTCAAACTGGGAGCATTTAGCCCTCTCAAAGATGTGCAACAGACCCACAACAGAAAAGAATGAATGAATGAGAGTGGTACTGACATCCACTCACAAGAAAAAGAAAGACACAGTCTTTTTTTGAGACACAGTCTCACCATGTCATCCTAGGTAGAGTGCCATGGCATTACAGCTCACCTGAGCAACCTCAAACTCTTGGGCTTAAGAATTCTCTTACCTCAGCCTCCCAAGTAGCTGGGACTATGGGTGCCTGCCCCAACGCCCAGGTGTTTTTTTGTTGTAGTTGTCATTGGTGTTTAGCATGCCCCAGCTAGGTTTGAACCCACCAGCCCCAGTTTATGTGGCCGGCACTATAACCACTAAGCTATGGGCAAGGAGACAGAAGAAAAATTTTTGAAAGTGGAATTAAAACTCAGCAGAATAGGATTCTAAGAGACACATAAAAAAATGGGAAGGGAAATAAATCTGGGAGAGCTCAGAAAACAAGTGGCCATATTTTTAAATACTACACAAAAATTAATAGGAGAAAATCCACAAAGTTAGAAAAGATATTCTGAAGCCTCGTTCAATCTAAATGCTCAGAAAAACACTAACTTCATATAAAATGAATAACAAAAAGTGTTAAGGTCAAATCTCACAAAGAGTTAGTATAATAAAAATAAGAATAAAGAACAGAACAAATCCCACAGACAAAGGATGCTGGAAAGACATGCCCTTCCCCCAAAAACCAGATCAAAACTGTAGCCATACTATTTCAAAACAAGCTAAGCTACAATGACACAAAACATGAAAGAACAACATAAATCAGAATTAGAAAAACTCAGATATGAGGTGACAGTACTCAGAGAAAAACTAAAGATGAAAGAAAAAAATCTTATGTGAAGACTCACCAGAAGGAACATGATTGCCAGCCACACAAATGTGATGTCTTAAGAGAAACAGAAGATAAAAAATAAGGATCTTGAAAAACCAAAAAGAATAAAAGGATTCAGAACACAAGGACAGCAAATATTAAAGAGAGGTACAGGTGATGTAAGCCGCTGAAGAAAGAAACAGAATAAATCCTGAAAACTACAGTTCATGTTATTCTGAAAATATAGTGGGTATAATATGGGATAAAACAAAGTAATAGTTATGCAATATTCAAATTCTGTTCTCCAATTCCATCCTGTATCCTTGAAAATCAGGATTGTTAGTATGGGAGAAAGAAAATACAGACATAATAAAGACAAGATTGAGTAAAACTAATCTTGCATTTGAAGGGGACATATGAACTTGTAAAGAATTCTACCTTTAAAATGTATGTAATACCTTCCAAAGCTGAAACGACCTAAAGACAATGACTAACCAAATAGCAAAGGGTGTCCCTCATGTCCAGATTGCAGTCTTGAAATACCATTTCTCTTCTGTCATCACAATGATTGATTCAGAAATAGACAGCCAATAATACCCTTTTAATGGCTGTGCTAGTTCCCTCCCCTGACATGGAAATAAACTTTACATGTCCAAGAAACAAGAAGCATTCCATTTGCAATATGACTGTGCTGTCTTACAGATAGCAGCAATTAACTCTGAAAAAATACAAAGACTTTAAGGCCATCGGGAGTGAACAAAAGAGGAAAGATTCTAGAGGGTGCCAATATTTGGAAGAAGGGAAAAAGCACTGGGGGTTAGTTTCTCTTCTCTGCCTAAGGATATTCCATGTTCATAGTGACCAAATTCCCATAGAAAACTTGAAAACTCTTCTGGTTTGAAGAGTCAGAAAACAGAGATCAGAATAATCGCAGCTTCTAGAGCAGTGGTTCTCAACCTTCCTAATGCTGCGGCCCTTTAACTCACAGCTTGAGAACTGCTGTTCAAGAGTTCAAGGCAGGGAGAATAAGTAACCTCTGCCCAAGAATCTGGATAAACCATGAACCACACCACATGTAACTGGACTAGCCTAGAGCAGCCTAGTGTTGGCAAGCTAAAGATGGAAGAATTGAATGAAAATTATAGTTGTTGCCCAAGAGACACAGCTTAGACTTTTAACCTAAACCACTTAAATTTCTCCTAAACCAAACATATCAAATACTCTTCAAAGAAATATAATAGAATCCAGTGTCACAATAACATAACATTCATAGTATCCAGGGAAATAGTCTAAAAACTATTAGACTGTAAAACATGTAAAATATGACATGTAAAAATCAGCATAATTTGACTCATTTTAGCCTCGATGAATAATCAGTACACACAAAGAAAATCAAGTATGCAAGGAAATTAAGAAACTCAACTTTGAAAATAAGAAGTCTGTTAGACATCCAAATGACGATGTGGAAATAATGTTTATTAAATATGAAATGTCCAGTTTCCTTATGTACTAAGCTTGATGATTGTGAAGGTATGCTCTCATTCTTTCAAACACACATTTGACTTATGATTATCTTTCAAATTTTTAAAGCAATTTTTGTGAAACCACAGATAAGTCAAAAGTTCACATTATTTTTGATTATGAGTTCCATTGTGAAACTAATACAGTACAGACAGCTTGAAATACCAAAAAAGTATTTGGGAAGGAAGCGGCTAACGAACACACACTGTGTTGATGATAGTTTGAGAAATTCCTTTCTGGTGATTTTAATCTTGAAAATGAGCCACATGGGCTATCTGAGACCAAAGTTGATGATAACGAGCTGAAGGCTGTAGTGGAAGTGAATCCATCTCATCCTACATGTGAAGTAGCAACAAGGTTTGACATTGCTATTCCAACAATACTGGACCATTTGAAATAAATCGGCAAGGTAAAGAAGCTGGAAAGATAGGTTCTGCATGAATTAAACTAGCGTCAAGAGAAAAATCATCTTGAGGCGTGCCTTTCTTTGCTGTCACAACATAAAGACAAACCATTTCTACGCTGTATTGTTACTTGTGAAAATAGCTAATGGTGTCTGTTTGGTGATTAGGACTGGTGTTATCCATTAAAGCCTCATGAACCCTGGTGAGCTGATTACACTAGGTGTCTACTGCAACCCAATGGAAGACAATGATGAAGATACTTAGGATTAAGTAGTCAAGACTGGTCAACAGAGACAGGCTGCTCCTTTTGCAAGGTAACACTTCACCACATGTCACACAAACAACACTGCCTACACTACAGAAGCTGGACTTGGAAACTCTTTCTCATTCACCATATTCACCAGACCTTGCACCAACGGACTACAACTTCTCTTAGGCTTTGGACCACTTCTTGCAAGGAGAAATATTCAGTTCTCAACAAGCTGTGGAAAATGCTATTTGTAATTCATCATCACTTGCTCTCCAGGCTTCCTTATTGGCATAAACAAGCTACAGTTAAGATGGCAAAACTGTTGTCAGTAGTTCAGGTGCATACTTTAACTGTATTGCTTCTTGCTTGATACAGAATAACTAAAGTTTTAATTGGAAATTGGATATACCGTATTTAATGAACTTAAGTATTTGAATATGCAAGTCTGGAGCCAAGGAGAGAGACTGAAAATATAAATTCGGGCATATGAAACACATTATGATATTAAATACTAAGGATTCTGATAAGATCACCTAAGGAAAGAGTTTAGTTAATGAAGGGTTTTTCAGTCTCAGCACTGTTGATACTATTTTGGGGTTTAGTTGGAGAGCTGTGCTGTACTCAGTAGGATGCTTAGTAGCTTTCCTGACTCCACCCATTGGATGCCACTAGCACACACACTTGAACACATGTGCACTTGAATACATACACACAGCTATAACAGTCAAAGTACTTCTAGACATTGCTTAATGTCCCCCTGGGATATTAACTGCCTCTGGCTGTGATCCATTGGCCAATGCAAAGCCTCAGGCATGGCATCACGAACGGGAACAGAAGAGTAACCCTTGAAAAGAACTTGAGAAGAGTAGTCAATGACGCAGAAGGGGAAAGGCGAGGTTTAGAACAGGTGTGGCTTCCTGAAAGCATTTTGAGACGGGAGAAAACAACTATATTTGTGGGAAGCAGCCACATTTAATAAGTCTGTTCTTTTCTAAGATCTGTAAGCACCTGGGATATCATTTTGACTGCTTCCTTAACTCTAATGAGATACCTACTTCACGAGCAACCACAATGCATTTGAATTCCTATTGATCATAAGGAAAACCATAAGGTCTGCACAATTCATTGAAAGCTGTTGTATTAAAACCTGTTTTAACAGTTTTTCCATTTATTCTATCTTCTGCCTATTCTAACTAGAAAAGGCTGCTCAGTAGTGCCTAATATCACCCTGCTTCCTTTCCTTTCATAAACATTATTTACGTGTACTTAATTGGTACTGGCTCTCTCCCAAG
>NW_003852429.1:1636517-1639118 GCF_000181295.1 Otolemur garnettii | reverse complement strand
TGGCACAATATAACGATTAAAATACTATTTCGGGTTACTGTGCTTATATTTTCACAAGTATTTTTCATATAGGTTACATAATTTATAGATTCATTTTGATGAATACACCATGATAATTTATTCATTATTATTTATGGAATCATCTTTCTTATTTTATAGAATATACCCATTGTCCTATATATTGATAGTCGTCATTAAAATGAAAAAATTTAGTAGAGTATTGTTTTACTATTATGAATTTTAATAGCTCTAGACTCAAGAAAAGTAAGCAATATTTAGAAAATTTATAATTTTAGACAAATAAGGTCAATGTAATATTTGAAGACAGAAGAGTAATGCTATCCCTCATATATAAAAATGGTATCATTGATCCTTCAACAGATATTGTGCTCAGAGTTGCTACCCTAGAAATGGTGGATGACTATTCACACAAAAATCACATACTCAAAAGTTCTCAAATCCTTACTTTTTAAACTTTGTCTAGTACTACATATAATAGGATCTATTTTAAGTCCATGAAGCACAAAGATACCCTAAGCAAAATCCTTTTTCTAACTTGAATCAAGAATTTTGAGTCAACAGTTAACTCTCCTACATGTTAACCAGTTTGGGAGATAAAATATATAAACACACTTGCACTGTGCATGTACACATAAAAACAGAAGTATATCCTGATACTTGAGGGATGACAAAAAATGAATTGCAATGTCATCCCCTAAGTTTTAAGGGGCCCCAAATTGTTCTATTCCTTTTTTACCAACTCACCAAAAAGACCATGTCAATAATCAATAACCCACAGTATTTCCTCTCAATAAAACCATATTCAAGTGGCAGAACTCTGCCAAGCTGGGATAAAGCTGAGCTCTGAACTATCAGGTACACAGAATTAAGTATTACTTCTTGCTTTTCAAGGATGTATTTGCTTCCACTGATATATACAGACTAAAGATTTTGCTGTTGGCACAGTTAGAGGTGAAGTGGGGAAGAAATCTTCAATCATAACTGGCTCTCAGACCAAAATAACTCACCCAGCTACAATAGAAACTCAATAGATACTTTCCTTGGCATTGCCTTACCTCTTATTAACCCACATTTCCTCCAGAATCCACTCCCTCAACACCCCTACCTATGGGAGAGGCACTTACCAGCCACATGGATGTAATACGATTCCATACCTCTGTTTAGTTTATTGAACTGAAAGTGTTTACATATGACTCACACTGAACCAATTTCAATCTTTCACCTTAGAATTCAGAATTGTAACAAAGAAAAGAGTCTGGTCTATTTGTGGTCAGAGCTGTTTTATATACACAGTAGAATCTCCATGGTTGACCACCTCCTTAAGTGACCTATTTTTCATGGACTGAACATACACCACATATACATTATCAGTACAGTAGGCTTAGTTCTTTATGTTGACCAGTTTGTTACAGTCCCTTATAAGGTCAACTTTCAGAGGTTCTACTATAATTTAAGTGACATGCCCATGCTATTTCACCATGGAAACAAAAACAACAAATACTACACAAATGTAGAAAAACCATCAGAGCTCTATACAGTCCCTCTTTCAGTCCTTTTCCTATGCCTAATTATTTCCTATACTTTTGGGTTTTATGAGCCTTACTGAAAGGTGTATAATAAATTATTTCAGCATTAGATAGACCAAATTAGTTTGTGTTTCTTCCAACCAAAATGCCTAAGCTAATAGACCAGTGAGGAGGAAGTAACAGAAGGTAAATTTGACCAACAGATTACATGGAAAGATTTCACAAATTATGAAGTGCACAGTAAAATAAACCAGACCTAGATATGGTGGTTGGGAAGGCAGTTGTTTTAGGAACAGAATGGTGACTGACACTCAAAACTATCCCACCCTGGCTTGGCACCTGTAGCTCAGCAACTAGGGTGCCAGCCACATAAGCCAGAAGGGGCGGATTCAAACTCAGCCCAGGCCTGCCAAACAACAATGACAACTACAACCAAAAAATAGCTGGGCACCTGTAGTCCCAGCTACTTGGGAGGCTTTGGCAAGAGAATCACTTAAGTCCAAGAATTTGAGGTTGCTGTGAGCTGTGATGCTATAACACTCTACTGAGTGTGACATAAGGTAATTCTGTCTCAAAAAAAAAAAAAAAATACTGTCCCATCTCAATCACCAGGGCTTTGTATGTGCCTAGAATTAAATAATGTACTAAAAAATAAACTATTACTTGGCACTTCACCAGCTCTGCTATAGGAAACCCCCACTGCCGCTATATTTAACACATACATTCATTGAAAATTATATTACCCAGATGCTCTCAAATAAAAATAAACAAAAATCCAACTCAAATTGGCAAAAACCATAAGGGATTTAATTGTTCAGAAAACTAAAAGCTTTATGTAAGAATGTTGTTAGGGAATATTTAACACAAGTGCTTACACACTTTTATAGAGGACTTCCTTCCTCTCTGCCTCTCCACTCTGTCTTTCATAGAATTTACTTCATCCTTGGTTCCCCATGGGGAGCACTCCCAGGAACTCCAGCCTGACAGGTAGTAAAATGGCAGCTCTGATTCAGTTCATATCACTCAGAAGAGGAGAAAATATACTTAAGGTAGT
>NW_003852429.1:1632322-1635600 GCF_000181295.1 Otolemur garnettii | reverse complement strand
AGTTAAAATGCCACATGCATTCTGTGCTCCAAATTGGAGAGTTTTATTGTTTCTTTCATAATGTACTCTTTTGTAATTAGAACAAAACCTCCAAAGAGGAATATCACATGATAAATAATTGTTAGAAGACACCATCAAATCCCAAAATAACTGTGAGGAATTCTTTACGACCTTCAGAGAAGTTTCTACCCCAGGACTTTACGAGGAAATAGCATAGCACATTCTATAACAAAGGCTAAGAGAAAAAGGATTCTAAAATCCTTGGAAATGTTTATCAGTTTACCTCTTAGTGACTACAAAGTTGATGTTAATTTATAATTATTTGGTATAAATATGCTCATAATAGTATAATTTCATCTGATAGAGTGAAATCACTCTATAAGTAGCTTTCTAAATTCTACTCTTGCATTTTCTCCATTTTATGACACCAAAGATGCACCACAAATTTGCTCTGTAATTATTTTGAGGGTGAAGAAATACATTTTATTAATTGTATACATTGTTAAGGTATTTTACTAATGACAAAAAGACAAATAGAAAAAGGTCATAGGGGAAAAAAATAACCATAGTTACACTGCTGACAATGGGGGATGAGAAAGAAGTAAAGAGAAAAAGAATAAACCATTTGTCAGAGTCCCAAAAACTGAGATTTCTTTCTGGTTTCCTAATTTTAAGATGTGTGGGGGGAAGTGAAAGGAAAGAGTGAGAGACTTTGTACTAGTAATGCAGGAATTCTTCCATATTTTACTCAAGGCTGCCAAAGGCAGTATCTCCAGGACTATACAAGAGCCACAGCTTTACTGGGTATGGGGCACCCCCTAGTGTTAATATGGCTGCAATGACAAAGATTTAGACCACAACACTTCAATTCCCTTTGAATATCTGGAAAGCCTTCTCAAGAAAGATAGGTACAAACAAGCATAGACTGCAAAGATTAGAAAAAAATACCAAATTAATCATTGCTCAGACATCAACAAATATCTACAAGCATGAACATCCAGGAAAACCATGACCTCACCAAACTAAATAAGACCACACTGACAAATCCCCAAATGACAAAGATGTGTGACCTTTCAGAGCATCCAAAATAGCTGTCATAAGGAAGCTCAATAAACTTCAAGACAACACAGGAAAGAATTCATAACCCCACCAAATAAATTTAACCAAGAGATTTAAATAATAAAAAAAAATCAAACAAAAATTCTAGAGCTGAAAAATTCAATTGCTGAACTGAAAATGCATCAAAGTATCTCAACAGCAGAATTGATGAAACAGCAGAAAGAATTAGTAGATTTGAAAATGAACTACATGAAAATACACAGAAGAAGGTTAAAAAGAGAGAAAAACAAATTAAAGATCTAGAAAATAGCCTCAAGAGAGCAAACCTAAGAGTTATTGGCCTTAAAATATAAGAAAAGAGAGATACTATATCAGAAAGTTTATTCAAAAAAATAGTAACAGAACTTTTCAACCCTAAAGTTAAAGGACAAGAAGGTGAAAGGACATTAAGTATATTTAAGCCAAATAAGATTACCTCTAGTCATTTCATAATCACACTCCCAAAGGTCATGAATAAGGAAGGGATCCTAAGATCATGAAGAGAAAAGGAACAAAATATAATGGAGCTTTAATATATCTTTCAGCAGACTACTCAGTGGAAACTTTATGGACCAGGAGAGAGTGACACGACATAGTCAAAGTGCTAAATGAGGCCAGCAAAGTGGCTCATGTCTATAATCCTAGCACTCTCGGAGGCAAAGGCAGGTTCGTTTGTGCTCATGAGTGCAAGATCACTCTGAGCTAGAGCAAGGTCCCGTCTCTAAAACTGGAGAAGAGTTGTGGCAAGCGCCTATAGTCCCAGCTACTTGGGAGGCTGAGGCAAGTTAATCATTGAGCCTAAGAGTTTGAGGTTGCTGCTAGCTACAAGGCCACTGCACTCTACAGGAGGGTAACAAAGTGAGAGTCTGTGTTTAAAAAAAAGTGCTAAAATGAAAAGAACTTTAATCCTAGAATATTATATCCTGAAAAAAATATTCCTTAAACATGAAGAAGAAATAAATATTTTCACAAAATAACAAATGCTGAAAAATTTGGCCAACACCAAACATAACTTAAAAGAAATGCTAAAGGGAGTTCCTCAGTCTGGAAGAAAGGATATTAACAAATAATAAGAAATCATCTGAAGGTAATACTAACTCACTGGTAAGGGTAAGTATGCAGGTTAACATAAAATACACTTACTCACTGTAATTGTGATCTGTAAACTACCCATAATCTTAAGTAGGGAGACTAAAAGACAAAATTACCAAAATGAATAACTACAAGAACTTTTTAAGAGAATGATAGTATCAAAAGCTATAAGTAAAAACAACAAGTCAAAAAACAGGGGTATGGAGTTAGAGTATAGAGGTTTGTTTTTTCTTTTTTTTAATTTCTCTTTGTCCATTTGATTTTTTTTTTGTTGTTTTTTTGTAACCAAAGTTATACTACCATCAATTTAAAACAATTGGTTATAATATTTTTGTAAGCCACAAGAATTATTTCAAATCAAAAAACTTACAATTGATACACAAAAAATAAAAAGCAAGAATTTAAAAGATACTAATCAGAGAAAATTACTTTTACGCAAAGGAAGGCAGAAAAAGAGGAATATAAATCAACCAGAATTCAAACAATATGGAAAAAAATAGCAACTTATTTATTAATAATAACACTGAATGTAAATAGGCTAAACTTGCCAATCAAAAAAAATAGAATGGCTGAATAAATAATAAAATAAGATCCAACTTATGCTGCCCACAGAAAACTCACTTCACCTGTAAAAGCACTCATAGACTGAAAGTAAAGAAACGGAAAAAGATATTCCTAGAAAATAGAAACCAGAAGGGCAGAGAAATAGCTATATTTCAACCATATAAAATATATTTCAAGACAAAAACAAACAAAAAATAGACAAAGAATGTCATTATATAATGATACAGAAGTCAATTCAGCAAGAAGATGTAAGTTATAAACATATGCACACCCAATACTAGAGCACCAAGATATATCAAGCAAATATTTTTATAGCTAAAGAAAGATACAGATCCCAATACAACAAGAGACCTCAGCACCCCACTTTCAGCACCAAACAGGTTATCTAAACAGAAAAATGACAAAGAAACATTGGACATAATCTACACTACAAACCAAATGGACCTAACACATACTTAAATAACATTTTATCCAACAGCTAAAGAATATGCATTCTTCTCCTCAAAATATGGATCATTCTCGGG
>NW_003852429.1:1630307-1632233 GCF_000181295.1 Otolemur garnettii | reverse complement strand
CCTTAAAACAAGTCTTTAAAAAAATTAAAAAAAAATTAAAACCATATCAAGTATTACCTCTGCCCAAAATAGAATAAAACTAGAATTTAATACCAGAGGGAACTTCAGAAACTATACAAACATATGGAAACTAAACAGTTTCCTCATGAATGTCAGTGGGTCAACAAAAAATTAAGAAGGAAATTTTAAAATTTCTTAAAACAAATACAAAGGGAAATACCACATACTAAAACCTAGGATACAGCAAAAGTGGGAAGATGAAAGTTTACAGTAATAAATGCCCACATCAGAAAAGTAGAACAATGACCTATGAATCTTAAGGAATTAGAAAATAAGAGGAAACCAAACCTAAAATTAGTGGAAGAAAAAATAAAGATCAGAGTAGAAATAAAAGACATTGAAACAAACAAACAAACAAAAAAACCAGAAAAGATCAATGAAACAAATTTTGGTTTTTTGAAAAGATAAACAAAATTGGCAAATTTTGGGTCAGACTAAGAAAACAAAAGAGGGAAGACACAAATCAAAATCAGAGATGAAAAAGGAAACATTACAACTGATACTGCAGAAATTCAACGGATCATTAGAGATTATTACAAGCAACTGCATGCCAATAAATTGGAAAACCTAGAAGAAATGGATAAATTCCTAGACTCATATAATCTACCAAGATTGAACCATGAATTTAAAAAATGACCGTAACAAGACAGAAACAATAATAAGTCTCTCATTAAGGAAAATTCCAGGGCCAGATACTTCTCAATTCTACCAAACATTTACCAGAGAACTAACACTAATTCTGCTCAAACTATTCCAAAAAATTGAAAAGGAGGGAATACTCTCAAATTCATCATACAAGGCCAGTATTACAAATCACTCTGATATCAAAACCAGACAAAACCACAACAAAAACACATCATCCCAATATCTCTGATCAATATAGACACACACACAAAAAAAATCCTCAAGAAAATACTAGTAAACTAAATTCAGCCACACATTCAAAAGATTTTTCATCATGATCAAGTAAGATTCATTCCACTTGATCCAAGGATGTTCAAACATACAAAAAAATCAATGTGATACATCATACCAACACAACAAAGGACAAAAACCATATGATTATTTCAATTGATGATGACAACGCATTCAATAAAATTCAACATCCCTTCACAATTAAAACTCTCAAAAAACACTCACATAAAGAACAAACCTCAACATATGAACAATAAGTCATATATGACAGACCAACAGATAGGACCATACTAGGATCATTCTCTCCTACTAACTGCTCTGAATCATGTTACTGATTGGATCACTCTTTATAACGGCTAATAGGAAACGCAGAGCCTAAATTTTTGGCCTAGCTCAAAAAATGTTGAGATCTTATACTGCTAAAATAAAATGTACATGTATCTTTGGTCCTAATCTTATATCTGATTTCATGTTCTTTTTACTACTCATATTTTTTAGATTATTTTTATTCTTGGATCATATTCCTTTTCCACATAATTATTTTCAGATTATGTGAACCTCAGTGCATTTATCTAAACTAATACTGAACGAGCTAGAATACAAATACATGTGCACACATAAAATAGAAATCTATAGCTAATTGAAAACTATTAAAACATTGAATTGCTTCACTCCTTCTGGCTCAAATTATTAGTTCTTCTTGAACTTGTATAACATACACTACTGAAAGGGGCCTATGGTGTAAGAATATATTAACATACACTGCCCAGAGTGGATGATGCTCTCTCTTTCATCCAAGGGTGCTTCTTTGGCTCTCTCGGCAGTACGCCAGGGCAGAGATAGATCCTGGTCTCTTCTCTAGGTCACAATTCCAGACTGAATCTGCTTACTCTGGGCACATATAGACTGACGGACCCTGCATCAGTCCTGAAAAAGGAGCTGACCCAGTGA
>NW_003852429.1:1614526-1630208 GCF_000181295.1 Otolemur garnettii | reverse complement strand
TGGGTAAGCAAAACACCTAAATGTAACTGAAACACAAAGCAAGGCACCCACACCATCACCTCCAGCCTACTGAAGGCACCATGCTACAGCAGTTTCAACTACTGTACATTTTTTTCAACATTTAAAGAAACTTGGTTTTTGCCCTAATTTAAGAACATTTGGAATTTTTTTTAAAGAGCTCTTAAAAATGGCATCTTCAGGACCGATCTATATATTTCCATATTGTGGGTAAAAGCACGACACCTGTATGGTGTAAACAGTTTCTAACCCTCGCTTTTCAGGCTACTCTTCAGAAGATGCTGAGTCTGCCTCCCACGTGTGCTAAACATCAGGGTAATTTCCTGTTCTTTATTTGATTAATAAGTCAAATGAATTTATAAAATATTGATGAAGCACCTGTTTTATACAAGACCCTGTGATAGTTATTAAAGATACCAAGTATGATAAAATGCAGTTTTATCTAGTTTTCAGGGCTCAGACTAGAGAGAAACACATTTGGTAAATAATGAATATAATAATGTCTGTAACCCTAACACTTTGGGAGAACAGGAAGGGAGGATCTCTTGAGGACAGGAGTTGAGACCAGTCTGAGCAACATAGGGAGATCTTATCTCCATAAAAATTAAAAAGAAAATTAGCCGGCATGGTGCCTGAGGCAGAAGAATAACTTGAGCTCAGGCATTTGAGGTAGCAGTGAGCTGTGACGATGCCTGTGCACTCTAGCCCAAAGCACAGCGAGACCGAGACCCTATCTCAGAAGAAAAAAATAAAGTGATAAAATGCTATTGGATATGGACTAAGTTTTGTGAGAACACAGAAGAAGAAATGCTCTCCTCTTCTTGGAGAGACAAGAGAAGAGATCACAGAAGATTTTGAGCAACAGCTTAAATCCTTTTTTTTTTAAAATATGGAACGCTTCACAAATTTGCATGTCATCCTTGCACAGTGGCCATGCTAATCTTCTCTGTATCGTTCCAATTTTAGTACACTTGCTGCCAAAGCAAGCACCTTAAATCCTTTTTTAAATAGATGGTTTATAGTCTTCTTATAAAAAAAACTTACAAGGTGGAAAATATTCCTAAGTGAATTATGCTGAAATTTCTTTAAAATCTGATAAATAGCAAAACAAATTTGAATGCAGTGGTCAAATAAGACTGAGAGAAGAAAAGGAAGGAAATGATATTCCAGAGAGAGGCAACAATTGGCAAGACGTATGAAAGGTAGGATTCACTGGGGAAACCAATGAATCATTGAGAAATGGTTGAAGTGGAACACCAGGTCTATGATGGTTATGGACTGGGGGCAGTTGTGGGGAGTGTCAAGGATCTGGATGTTCCCCTAATTACTGTTTCACTGATGCTGGCAGAAGACAGGAAACTTAGAGCCCAGCAAGTGTCATGAACACCGTGTCAGTCACCCTGCTTCACGAAGGGCGCGGACAGCTGCACACATTGCAGGTTGCATTACAAGAGGAGAACACAAAACGTGTTCCAGATGCACCATTTTTCCGGCAAGCCTAAGCAATACTGCTCTGTGTCCTGGGGGAAGATGATTCTTCAAAATCACCCCTTACAAACACGAAACTGAGAAATGGCCCAAGTAAAGTTCAGATACCCAGCAAAAACATGCAGGGATGCTCAGGGCTCACGGGGGATAACATCTCGCAACAGGGAGGTAAGACAGCAAAGAGCACAGGGACCACAGGAGACAAGACTGGACCAGAAGCAGGAATTACACGTATCCTGAGAAATTTAAACACAATACCGGGGAGTTTGACTTTTGCTATAAACAAGGGACTTCCATGAAGGGGCTATGTCTCAAACACCTCTGGACTTGTATATATGACTTGCATAGCTTTTATAGGACCTCCTCGTTCCACCACAACGTTTTTATAATAAGTGAAAAATCTGCCATATTGTATGTGATCCACTTCCTCAAATTTTTTAACTCATGACCAAGACAGTTGGGTCAGTTTCTCCTTTTTGGTGGAAGTTTTATGCAGGCATATTCTCTGCTATGTGAGAAGATGACAGAGACTGCTGTGCATCAAGGAAAACTTTCTAAGCATTCTAGTCCAAATTTTCATTTCCTTAACCCATCTGTAACCCTCTCCGTCTTCCCTGTCCCTGGAGATGCCTTAATATACTTCCAAAGCATTCCTTTTTTAGACAGTATTAGTTAGGTTTCTGTTACTTGAATCCGAAAGTATAAACCAGCTTAAAGGGGCTGTGGACTCACATTAGTCACTTGGAACCAGCATAGCATTTTGGAAAATGGCTTCCAATGAGGACAAAACTGCAAATAAAGCCAATAGACTATCATATTCAAGAGAAAAATGATGTTCCTTTCCGCTTAATTATATGTCCTTAAAGATATGGCCATGCTTAGGCACTATGATTCAGAGACGACTTTAAAAAGAAATCCTGGCTCTGAGTTAGTTCAGATGACCTCAGTAGTTTCAGGGGCAACTTAGGAGGAATAATTTTATTCTGGTATATGGTAGTTCAGGATCAAAAACTGAACCTTCCTAGTAAAGACAAAAAAAGCACATGAAGCTAAAGAAGAGGAGACCAGATCAACAGATCATGAAAGGTCTAATGAACTACATCAAAGTCAAGACTATGAAGATAAAGAGGTAAAGAGCAATGGACTGACTGTTGTCACTGCTGCATCCAGACTCAATCCCAGGAGCCATGAAGGCATTATGGCACATGGAAGCTCAGGATGACAGAATTGCAAGGGCAGCATTTCAGTGCTCCTGTAAGTGTAAATCACAAACATTTACAAATTTCACTTTCCACAGAGTAAAGATTAAAACCTGAATTCATTTGAAAACATTATCTTTATAGGTATCTCCTCATAAGTCTATTTCCCAATGTTGTCTACTAGTAATGGCATTCTATGCACACTGCTTGGGAGTTGTTCGTACATAAATTGGCATGCAAGTACTTTTCCTTTTCTTTTTTTAAGTGAGGCTATAATTTGCTTTTTCCTTTCAACAATGTCTTAAGTAACTTGTTCTACTTTGGTTATACAGCTTTACCTTGCTTGGTCTAATATCTATGATGAGTGGCGCCTATAGCTCAGTGGGTAGGGCACCAGCCACATACACCCAGGCTGGTGGGTTCAAACCTGGCCAGGGCCAGTTAAACAGCAATGAAAACAGCAACAAAAAGCAGTCGGGCATTGTGATGGGTGCCTGTAGTCCCAGCTGGTTAGGAGGCTAAGGCAAGAGAATTGCTTAAGCCCAAGAGTTTAAGATTGCTGTGAGCTGTGACACCATAGCACTCTACACAGGGCAACATAGTGAGACTCTGTCTCAAAAATATAATAATAATAATATACGTGATTATTCATAATTTATCATTTAATAGGCATTTATATTAGCTACAATGAATATGCTTATATATAAAGTGGCTTAAGTTTTGTTTAGGTACTGTTGGAGTACTTTCCTATAAGTTGTGCAAAAAATATACAAAATTTAAATTTTGACCCATTACTGTAGAATTCCCAGTGAATGTAGAAACACTCTTCGCTGGTCTTATTTCTTGGTATATATAGATGAGAATACCCTATTTCCTATAATCATGGGAACATTGGATATCTGTATTTCTAATCTCTGATAATATTTAATAGTCTTGAGATTATTTTTCCTCCTTTAATTTAAGCTCAATCATCTTCATATATCTTTAGTAGTCATATATTACACATAATTTGTATTTCTTCATTATGTTCCTTTCATTTCCTGTGAAATATTAGTTTCTCCCTTACCAATTTATCAGAGCTCATTTATTATCAAAGAGGCTAACACCTTTTGATCGCTGTACATTATGGATGCAATGCCAGGGAGTTCTCATTTCACTATGCCACTTCATTTCATTATGCCATTTTTTAGCAAGGGAATATGAAACCACTGAAGTATTTAACAAAGAAATAAAGACAAAATATTTGTGCTTTACTGGGAACTCAATGGGGAATCCATTAGAGAATGGACTGGCAAGGCCCAAGAGTAGACGCAGGCTGGTTGACCAATTCAGCTATGAAAAGGCAGTAAGTTAAAGCATGGTGGTAGCAATAGCAGTGGTCAGGGAAACAATAAAGACATTTGTGAAGTAGAATCTTTAAAAAATTGGTGATGGTTGAGTTGGTAGAGGAGGTAGGGATGAAACTGTATCATCATAGTGCCATCTATTTAGCCACAGTTCTCAGTGAAACTTAAGCTACCACCAATGCGCTCCATAAAAAAAGGCTGAGGGGAAAGGGAGGAAAAAAAGGTAATTAACAAAAGCATGATCATGAAGCAACTGAGTATAAGTAGAGAAACTGTCACTGATTGGAACTTCTAAAACCATTTATAAAGTGACTGTAAAACAGATTTTTTTCTATACATTTTAAACATGAATCAAATTATCTTCTCAATGGCTCAGCACCCAAAGCACAGTGGTTATGGAGCCAGCCACATACGCCAAAATTGGTGGGTTCGAACCCAGCCCAAGCCAGCCAAACAAGGACAACTGCAACAAAAAATAACCAGGCATTGTGGTGGGCATCTGTAGTCCCAGCTACTTGGGAGGCTGAGGCAAGAGACTCACTTAAGCCCAAGAGTTTGAGGTTGCTGTGATCTATGACACCATGGCACTCTACCAAGGGCAACATAGTGAAACCCTGTCTAAAAAAAATTATTATTATTGTTATCTTCTGAAATCTGTGGCTTTAAATATTTAGAGTACATAAAGTTTCATCATATAGAAGCCTATGAGAAAATAAACTTATACTCTCAAATTGAATTATTTAATTAAAGAGCAGAGTACAGGAAAACTGTAAGAGATAGTATAGTCCTCCCTCGGTAGTAACTTTAGAAAGGGCAAGAGAAAAGAGTAGTTACCAGAATGCAGAGAGTTGTGAGGTCACCTGATATGAGCTATGGTTTTACCTACAGCAACATAGCCAACATAGTGACCCCACAAAGTGAACCCGGGGACCTACCATATTCCACTTCTCAATCTCTTCTCTAGCCACTGCTGCCCCTTGACTGCCAGAGGCAAGAATGCCCACTGAGTATGTAAAGGAAGAATACAGAGTAGGATGGAAACTTCATCTGAAGGGACAGGCAGAAACTTGCTAGCACACTTCACCTTTGTGCCTTTCGTGGAAAAGAAACATCTTATCTGTAATACAGGGGACATGCTAAGACCCTCAGGACTGTGACCTGCAAGAACACAATAAAACAAAATGGAGAATTCAGTCCCACTCACCTGATAAAACCAAGCAGACATTGGTAAAACCTATCCATACTCATATTAACTCAGCCTCAAAACAAGCTTGTATTTCCAGGTAAAGTACCTCCCTTTTTATCATAATTGAATGAGTTTAAATAATTCAATTTTTTCCTTTTTTCTTGCAACAGCTCAGTCTTTAGTAGTTTCTTAAGAGGGGTTCTTGTTATGATGTCCAGGCTGCTTTCAAATTTCTTTCTCTTCTTGCCTCAGTTTCCCAAGTTGCTGGGGCTACAGGTGCATGCCACTGTGCCTGCCTTCTAATATTTAAATCTTAAACTATATAAGTGAATAAGCAAATTTAATTTTACTTAATAATTAAACCACAAATAATAAAATAGTTACTAAAGTAAATTAAAATGAAAACACAGACTTCATTTCCTAGGAGTACAGGATTAATACTGAGGGGAAATGATGGAAAACAAATATTTGAAAGTTTAATATTTTATTAGCATAAAAAGATTCTGCTATGGTTTCTCTGCCTGCTCCCTAACCCAGCACAAATAATTTTTTAAACGTATCTAAGAACATTTCATAATAGAATCAATTATGTCACATTTGTAGAGATGATTACTATTTACATAGTGCCTTCACCATACTGTGTAGTCCTCAAAAAATGCTGAAGGGAAAAGACACAAGCCTGTATCACTATCCCTATGAAAAAAGAAAAACATTTTCTGACAGGTTGAGTTGTTTGCCAAAGGCCACATAGCTAATAAGTGATGGAATTAAAGCTAAACTATTTCAAAACTATACATTTGGCTGGGAGCAGTAGCTCACGCCGTTATCCTAACACTGAGAAAGATGAGTCAGTAGATTGCTTGAGCAATTCAACAGTAGCCAGAGCAAGAGTTAAGACTCCATCTCTACTAAAAACAGAAAACTAGCCAGGCCTGGTGGTGTTGGCATGTAGTCCTACCTGTTCAGGAGGCTGAGGCAACGGGATTACTTGAGCACAAGAGTTTGAGGTTGGTGTGAGCCATGATGATGCCATGGCACTCTACCCAGGATGACGAAGTGAGACTCTGTCTCAAAAAATAAAAAACTATACATGTATTGCTATTCGCTAAAATACATTAACACAATATGCAGCAGATTATAAGTTAACATAATCTGCTTTTCCCATTTATCCCCTAATATTTCAGTTTGTCACGTTTTTCCTTGTCATATATTTCCAAAATATATTTAATAACCTGAAGGTTTTTTGTGCCCGACCTTACAAATGTTTTGCTTTTATAACTAAAGCTCTTAACGATACAAATACAGATCCACATATCTTCCCCCAACAAACTGTACCCTGAAGAACTTACTAATTTCTCAGCTTTTTTAGTTTTGCCATGTCATTCATATTTCCTTTACACCTTTAAGTTGAGCAAACACCTTTTTAGAAAAATGATTTTTCCCTGGAGTAAAATGTGTTCCATGCATAGTGAGAACAGACTGTTCATCTCTCCGTTTTATTGACCTACTTCAGTTTTAGCTCATTAAACACAGACATCTCAATGATCAAAAGAAAATGAACCAAATGTAACTTAGTAGAACCTTACTGAATAAGAGAGTTCTTTAAAGAGCCAATAAATCTGAACAGGTAATTTAATATCGACAATCTCCCACTTAAATAGTATATATATGTAATGTACAAGTACATCCACAAATAATTTTTACGTTTACCTGATCAATCAAGACACACTTTCAGTGTGCTTTTTTATCCAACTCCCTGCTCAGACCTTATCTTCTCCTGAACTGAATATTGACGAAATCATAAACTAAATTCCTTTTAATGGATAAGACAAAAGAAGGCAAAAGAATACCTAAAAAGAAAGCTGCAAATATTATTTAATTATATTACCTCGATGGAATTATGAAAACTAAATTAAATTTGGTTATCATAGCAGAGAGGAAGAAAACTAGTAATTTGAAGTCATTATGCTAATAAGAGTAATAAGAGTAATAACAATTTAAATTATGAAACAAGAAATATTTAATAGCTTTAAAATATGACTATATTCAATACATAAATTTAAGTTAACAGCATAATAGCTGGACCAATATCAAAATATGCATATTTTTTAAACAATCCTTTCTACTTAGGTAAAATTCCCTACCTAAACAAATAACAATTCATATAGAAAAAGATAATTTTCTAAGATATTATTGAAAACATGTCTTAAAGACACAAACTGAAGTGTCTCTCAACAGATGAATGGATAAAGAAAATGTGGTATACATACATGTATGAAGTATGGAATATTATTGATACATCATACATAATGGAATATTGTTTGGCCATAAAAATAAGAAAATCCTGTCATTTGTAACAACAAGAATGAACC
Source organism: Otolemur garnettii (assembly GCF_000181295.1). Taxonomy (NCBI): domain Eukaryota; kingdom Metazoa; phylum Chordata; class Mammalia; order Primates; family Galagidae; genus Otolemur; species Otolemur garnettii. The sequence continues at coordinate 1,622,599 of NW_003852429.1, read as the reverse complement.
TAGTGGACATTTTGTAAAGTGAAATAAACCAGGTGAAGAAAAACATATTGCATTAACTCGTTCATGTGTAATCTAAAAAAGATGATTTTACAGAAGCAGAGTATAGACTCGTGGTTACAAAAGTTGGGGCAACTGGGGAGAAAGGGATAAGATATTGGTCAAAGGATACATATTTACAGTCAAATAGGAGGAATAAGTTCAAGAGACTTTATTGGATGGCATACTGACTACAGTTAATGACAATGTATTGTATTATTGAAAAATGCAAATGAATGTTAAATGTCCTCACCACAAAAATAACACCTATGCAAATTAATTCATACTTTAATTAGCTAGATTTAACCATTCCATGATGTACTTACACTGTATTCAAAACATCATGTTGTACACAATAAATACATACAATTTTAACTGTCAACAAACAATCAATTTTTTTTTTAAAGGATTGGGTATTTCTAAAATTGGAATTGTTTAGAAACAGATCATACTTACTATCATATATCATGTTCTGTAATTTAATAGCAATTATTTGTTCACTTGTTCTGAAAGGCTGTGGACTCTCTGGTCTGGATGGAAAATGAACTCCAAGTCAATGTTCTTTAATAAACAATGATCTTCTCAGCTCAAAAACAATTCCATAGATAAGTGATACATATTTCACTCCTGACGTGGAATTAACAAGTGTGGGAGATAGAAAAACTGAATCATTGTCTAGTTCCTTATTATTAACTACCTCCAGGAAATATACTATTTTTCAAGAAGTATATTCAGGCTCGGCACCTGTGGCTCAAGTGGCTAAGGCACCAGCCACATACACCTAAGGTGGTGGGTTCAAATCCAGCCCGGGCCCACCAAACAACAATGACAGCTGCAACCAAAAAATAGCTGGGCATTGTGGCAGGCGCCTGTGGTCCCAGCTACTTGGGAGGCTGAGGCAGGAGACTCGCTTGAGCCCAGGAGTTGGAGGTTGCTGTGAGCTGTGATGCCATGGCATTCTACCCAGGGGCACAGCTTGAGGCTCTGTCTCAAAAAAAAAAAAAAAAGAAATACATTCAAATAAAACACAAACTGACCATTCCAAAGCCAAATATAAATTATAATTGATCATCTTTATTTTTATCCATTCTCCCAATAATTGATCAACTAATGCTCTACAGTAGACCAGTCACACTGGCTACATGACAATAACAGCTAGGCAAATGAATCCTTAAATGTTAAGTAATTTTTTTTTTCTTTAAGAACACTTGAGGAAACTCTCTTCCAGACATTTGTCTGGCAATTAATTTATTCTGCTTTTTAAATGTTAAATGATACAGATAAAGGTTCCTTTAAATTTAAATTTAAAAGACTTGGGCCACTTTATAAGTGACAAAATTACATAAGAAAAAATTAACTCCATAAAAACATTACTCAGCAACGCAAGTGAGCCCAGATAAGAATATATTTTAAGAAATTTCATAGTCTATATTTCTTATTCTCTTAAGGGCAAAAAACTAAACACAATAAATAATCTGCTAGTTAACTATAAATGTAAGACTAATTGAATAAATCAAAATATTTATTAATGTTGGCTTAATCATAGAACAGAAAGAGAAAGCAATCACAGATCCTTCTCTCAAGAAGCCTACAGTCTAGTAAAGAGAAAAATATATTTAAAATAAATATTTCAAAAAAAAAATTAAAATCAGTATTGGTACTTTGAGTCCCTATAATTACATCAGAAACAGCTAAGTATTGACCCATATGTGGTGAGTTGCAGGACTTCAGGGCTAATCAAGGAAAATCCTGGGCCACAAGATGGCAGCAGTACACAATGAGCTTTACTTGGATGGTGCTTTGACAGGTTGCCTGGGAAAGGACATCCCTCACAACAGGAAACCTTCCAGAGACAAGGGTGCCATAGCATCACCCAGCAGGGGAACTCCCAGGAGAGAGAGGAACTGGAGTGGGGGCTCAAGTGTCTAGATGATAGCAGTGAACAGAAAGAAATGAATTCTCTAAGTCAGAGAGCTTTGAGGGGCAGCAATGACCTGGGGTCTTCTATGGCCACAGGGTTTATCTATGGCTAGCAGATGTTAGGTAAAGTTTAGTGAGCTAAACAAAGCAGGTAGGAAATGACTGAAAATACCTTTATTTGAGTTATATTTAAAGCACCTGAATGTGAAAAAATTGATTTGGGCAACAGTGGTCTTCAAACTAATGGTCCCACCCTACTATGAAGTAGAATAACATGGGAGCCCATCTTTAAGCCATTTATATAACATCATTAAAAAAATCATTGTATAATGAAACAGAATCTTACATACTCAATGACCCTGGTCTGTCTAACAGAGTTTAACTTAGACAGAATTAGAGAAGTTCAAAAGACATATCAAAATGCTCCTTAAAGCTTTCCAAACTATTCAATAAATACCTCAACTCTTATTCTGTGCCAAGCACTGTTCTAGACACCAGATCGACCACAGCAAAAAAGGTACACATCAGGACAAGTTACATAATTTGCAGGGCCCAGCACAAAAAGAGAATTCAGGGTCCTCTATGCAAATTTCACTAGGAAAGAACAGAACATTAAACCAAGCATGGAGTTCTGACAATACGATCAATTCACAAGCCCATGAAACTGTCCCTGGTAGACAGTGTCTTTCTGCATCATATATATAATCTAGTGTTGAAAGATGGAGAGTTTAAAGGAAATGAAAAGAATGTGGCACCATGATAAATGCCATGCAGGAAACAAAGATTCTATAAGAATAACTAGTATAGTTTAATTTAGCCAACCTTGAAAAGGCCTCTCTGAAGAAATGACTTTTATGCTAAGGCTTGAAACATGTAATTCAGTCAACTACACAACACATGCGTGTGTGTGTGTAGGACTACATGATGGACAGTACGTGTCAGTGGTTCTCAACCAGGACAGTTTTGCCTCCCAGTTGGCAATATCTGGAGACATTTGTGGTTGTCACAATTTGGCAGTGGGGGTACTGCTGCTGGCATCTGGTGGATAGAGGTCAGAGATGCTTTTCAACATCCTGCAATGCAGAAGACAGCCTCCAACAACAAAGAATTTTCCAATCCCAATGTCTATAGTTCTGAGGTTTAAAATCCTGAGAATAAAATGAAGGTAGATCATGTGCAAAGATGTGTGTAGACTAACAGTTTGGCACATTTGCCTTTCGTATCCTCAGTCACGTGACTTTATGGTACTAAATCTGAAAACCTACATGGTTTCTTCCAACAACATGGGAGAATTTAATTTATGCTACAGAGATTCAGTGGAATACTATATAGACATTTTAAAACATATTAAAAAGGATATTTAATAGCATAGGAAATACTAACATGATCCTAATTGGAAAAGGCACACTAAAAAGATAAAATAATTCTATGTTCTTTAAAAAAATAAAGTACTTATAGGGCAGCACCTGTGGCTCAGTGGATAGGGCACCAGCCCCATATTCTGAGGGTAGCAGGTTCAAATCCAGACCAGGCCAAAGTACAACAAAAAAATAGCTGGGCCAACAGGTGCCTATAGTCCCAGCTACTTGGGAGGCTGAGGCAAAGGAATCTCCAGGAGTTGCAGGTGGCTATGAGCTATGTGACACCATGGCACTCTACCAAGGGCAATAAAGTACTTTTTTTTTTACAAAAAAAAGAAAAAAAAAGTACTTACATACTTAGCAAAGAGTTGATGAAGATACAGAAAAGATAATGCAAAGCAGTCTGGGTGGTTATTTCTAGACAGTAAAATTATTTTACTTTCTTTGTACTTTTCAGAGCTTTAAATTTTCAAGAGAACATGTAGTCATTCATAAAAACATGGTACTACAAAAATCAAATCATTTTCTATCTATAAAAGAACACAGTACACTCAACTTACATGATAGCCATATGTGGGCATGATGCAGCTAATCAAAAGCCGTGCTTTTTACTGATTCATGGAGGAATGAATAATCATTTTAGGATGACTTTGGCAGTATCATTAGTGAAATCGGAAATTTACCCAAGCTGAAAAATAAAAAATTGAGGGCACAGTTGGTGCTGCTTTTTCTTCTAGTTCAGCAGTTCTCAACCTGTGGGTCGCGACCAACAGGAACTGTATTAAAGGGTTGTGGCATTAGGAAGGCTGAGAACCACTATTCTAGTTGAAGTCAACCTCTTACAAAAGAAAGGTAGATATGAAAAATGGCTACCCTCTATCAAAATTCATTGCTACTGTTGCTTAATTGAGTAGATCTGGTACCACATTCATATAGAATCTACTTCAACAGAGCATTTTGATCTGTGATTTGTCAGTTGAACAGTTTTACCAAGAGACCATTCATTTATATTATAAATCATGTCTGTTTAGGAGAGATACCTAGTTAGAATATTAGTCTTAGCAGTTAATTATAAAAGAAATGTGGACAATGTGGAAAGTAGATTAAGCATATACACCCACACACCAAAAGCCCATATTCTAAAAAGCATTAGGCTGGAAATAAAATATAACTTGGAGTAGGGTAGGGCAGGAGTAATTGTAAAATACAATTCTTAAGTTCCCAAAATTGTACCCCTACATTCCAATTATATAAATATAGGATGTTGGACACCTGGTTAAAAGGAACTTAAATTATGGAGGGAGAGAGGAGGAAGGCTCTATATATTTATAGTCAACACACAATATTTATAGTTGACCATATGAGGGAATAAGGGATGAAAAATGTAATTTATGTCTGATATTCATATTCTATTGTCCTAACATACAAAATTCAACTCACTTCCCCACTATTAAGCTCACTAAAGGCCTTTATAAAAATGAAACATACCACAACTAAAAGAGGGACTCTACCTAACAAATTCAAAAATTGTGACCTGATTGTTTGTGTCCTTATAGTAACCTGAAATAAAAATAAATAAATAAACACAAACAAACAAAACTAAAATACACTATTCCTTTGGACATCAAATCACAAGCTGGACTTTCAAGGGGAGAAATGGACAAAACTGTCCTATCACTGCATCTGGCCATGGTGGTGTTCAGGATTCAACATAAGCAACCCACATGGAACGAGAAAAGACCACTTGAGACCTGTGGCCATAACAGGAAGAAACAAGGACACTGCAGCCACAAAAACAACTTATCATTCTCCTCTTTTAACTAACTCCAGTTACTAGTACTTCTTTATTAATGACAACTACTACCCCACCCTAATCTTTTTAATACCTTGAGTAAAGCTACCAAGATAGCCAACTGCGGAATTGCCTACTTCATTAAACCCTCCTTATGATCAGATCATCTACCACAAGGTCTGACCTATAAAAAACCCTCCCAGCCACTTATAACCAATGTACCCATGGTTCCTATTATATGCAATCTCCCTTGCTGCAACAAGCCAAATGAGCCTAATTTGTCTGACTACAGCTTTGTTGACAGTGGTTCTTAGCTGGTGGGCTTCAACATAGGACAATCCTCAAGGTAATAATAATCTGCCCTAGTGTCAGACTACGGGTCCCAATTTTGGCCCTGGAAATTTGATCACCATAAATATACTGCTCAAGCAGCAAAAGGGATTAAATTCATGAGACATAATTCCAATTTCAGATTATGGCCACCAGCCTTCTAAACCACCCTGCTTGTATTATTTTACCTCTATGAATACAGACAAAAGAATGGAGGTGGTGGGGATGGAGATAGTGGCTATAAGTGTTGGAGCTTGCAGTGGTAGAGGCTTGTTTCTTTCTTAGAGTTTTTTTAGCTCATAAAAAGAAACCAACTATTCACCATAATTTAAGAGCTACCATTTCATATAGAAACGTATTTCCTGGTGGGAGGGGCAAGATTGCGGATAGGTATCATCCTCCATCAGAAGCTCCCATCCACAAGGAAGGATAAAGTCCAGAAAATACCCAAGAAAGTTGAAGACTGGGAGTCCAGCTGAGAGAGAAGAGTGATATCTTGCAGGACACCTCTGCTAAGGCAAGTTGCAACTCCTAGAAAGCAATCTACAAGTACATAATACATCCCAAAGGAAAAGTGTCTGTCCCCTCCTCCAGGAAACTTGTATTTTTCTCTTTGTTTTCTTTTTGTCTGTTCCTGAAAGTTTCCTACAGGCGAGAGGTGAACTGAGGACCTATAATCCCACCCCACTTGTGAGAGATACAGGATGTGGGGTCTACTTCCCCTAGAGGGACTCTGCTGAGACTTCATACACCCTCTCACCAGGCAGAAAAATCCAAATAACTTTTCACTCCCATCTTGAATTTCCAGTCAACCCTTCCCCCTTTGCCTGTACAGACAGTGAGAGGAGGCCGAAGAGTAGTGTTCCCCAACCCCTGCAGGACCAGGAGCCCTATCCCAGCCCTGCAGCCAGAGAATTGCTTGAGTCCCACAGTCCATACCCTGAGGCTGCTGGCACTCAGTGCACCCACAGGTCACCCCCACCCCACTGATCCAGCCCCAGCGTTCAGTGCCAGGGCTCCTAGGTGCTCCGTGCCACCACAGCCACACCCCAGGACTGATTCAGCCACCACATTCCCCATGCCAGGGCTGCTAGGTGCTCAGCACCCCCCCGCCAGACTGATCCAGCTGCAGAATTCCCCACAAGAGGGCTGCTAGGCACTCCGCCAGCCCAGCTACAGAGTTCCCTGCACCGGGGCTACCAGGGCTTGCACTGCCCAGACCACCCCCAGGGACTAATCCAGCTGCGGAGTTCCCCACACCACCGTGGGCCACCTCCCTGCCCCCCAGGACTGATCCAGCCACCACTTCCCCCGTGCTGGGGATGTTAGGCACTCTGCCTGCTGTGGGCAGTCCCCCAGGACTGATCCAGCCACCACTTCCCCCGTGCTGGGGATGTTAGGCACTCTGCCTGCTGTGGGCAGTCCCCCAGGACTGATCCAGCTGCTAGGAGCTCCACACTGGAATGGGCCACCCCTAGGACTTATTCAGCCACTGCATCCCCTGCACATGGGCTGTTAGGTACTTTGCATCTCCAAGGGAAGGCCCCCAGGACCAGCCCCCAGGACTGATCCAGTCACAAGTGCCTGGCGTCCGAGAACTGCAAGTGGACAGTCAGTGGAGAGGGAACAACACTGAAAAGGTGGTACCACAAGGTGAAGAGGAATAGCTGCAGCAGCTAGAACAATAAGGCTCACAGCCCTGAGGCTTTCCACACAGGTACACCCTATCTCTCTGGGCAACCAGAAGAAGCCAGCATCTTCTCCAGTGATAGCCACTGGAGGAACAGTTTGGGGACAGTCTTCAAATGGTGTAAATTCAGTATGGGGCTCAATCAGCAGAAAAACTCTGGTAACCTGAATAACCAGAGTAGATCAACTCTCCCAAGGAAGGATGAGGCAGATTCAATTGACGATCCCTTCCATAAACAAATGGTTGAGATGTCATAAATCGAGTTCAGAATCTGGATAGCAAATAAGATTAATACAATGGAGGAAAGGAGGGAATTAGAATTTCAAATTATTCAAAAGCTGTCTCAAGAATTCAATGATTTCAAAGATAAAATGACCAAAGATTATGAGACACTGAGGCAATAGGTTGCAGCCCTTAAAGATCTGAAAAATACAGTAGAATCCCTCGGTAACAGAATGGAACAAGCAGAAGAAAGTATCTCTGACAATGAAGACAAAGCTTTTGAATGTGCCCAAGCACTCAAAGATAAAGAGAAATGACAAGCAAAAATGGATCACTCTCTCAGAGAGCTCTGGAATGATTTGAAGAAAACTATATTTGCTTTATAGGAATCCCTGAAGGTGACAAAGTTGCTTCACAAAACAAGAGGCTCTTCTTCATGAAATTATGAAGGAGAACTTTCCAGATATGCCAAGAGATTCTGAAATTCAGATAGCAGACAGTTTCAGAACCCCAGTACGACTCAATCTGAATAAGATAACCCCTAGGCACATTATAATTAACTTCACTAAAGTTAGTATGAAAGAGAATATTCTAAAAGCAGCCAGACATAAGAAAACCATAACCTACAAGAGGAAGAATATTAGAATGACTGCAGATCTCTCTTCTGAAACCTTTCAGGCTGGAAGAGGGTGGTCATCAACTTTTAATCTCCTAAAACAAAA
>NW_003852429.1:1609886-1611852 GCF_000181295.1 Otolemur garnettii | reverse complement strand
TCAGACTATACTATAAATCCATAGTGATCAAAACAGCATGGTATTGGCACAAAAACAGAGAGGTAGATGTATGGAACAGAATAGAGAACCAAGAGAGGAACCCAGCTACTTACCATTATATGATCTTTGACAAGCCAATTAAAAACATTGAGAAGGGAAAAGATTCCCTATTTAACAAATGGTGATGGGCAAACTGGCTGGTGACCTGCAGAAGATGAAACTGGATCTACACCTTTCACCACTAACTAAGATTGACTCTCACTGGATTAAAGATTTAAGTTTAAGACATGAAACTATAAAAATACTAGAAGAAAGTGTAGGGAAAACTCTTGAAGAAATCGGCCTGGGCAAATATTTTATGAGAAGGACCCCCCAGGCAATTAAAGAAACATCAAAAATACACTACTGGGACCTCATCAAATTAAAAAGCTTCTGCACAGCCAAAAACCCAGTAAGTAAAGCAGGCAGACAGCCCTCAGAGTGGAAGAAGATATTTGCTGGTTATGTCTTCGACAAAGGTTTAATAACCAAAATCCACAGAGAACTCAAATGTATTAGCAAGAACAAGTGATCCCATCTCAGGGTGGTCAAGGGACTTAAAGAGAAACTTCTCTGAAGAAATGCTCACCATCCTTAATCATCAGAGAAATGCAAATCAAAACTACTTTGAGATATCATCTAACACCAGTAAGATTAGCCTATATCCCAAAAATCCCAAAATCCCAAAATCACAGATGCTGGCATGGTTGTGGAGAAAAGGGAACACTTCTCCACTGCTGGTGGGATTGCAAACTAATATGTCCCTTTTGGAAAGTCATCTGGAGAACACTTAGAGAACTAAAAATAGACCTGCCATTTGATCCTATAATTCCTCTACTAGGTATATATCCAGAAAACCAAAAATCACATTACAATAAACATATTTGTATCAGAATGTTCATTGCAGTCCAATTCATAATTGCTAGGTCATGGAAGAAGCCCAACTGCCCATCGACCCATGAATGGATCAATAAATTGTGGTATATGTACACCATGGAATACTATGCAGCCATAAAGAAAGATGGAGACTTTACCTTCTTCATGTTTACATGGATGGAGCTGGAGAATATTCTTCTTAGCAAAGTATCTCAAGAATGGAAGAAGAAGTATCCAATGTACTCAACCCTATTATGAAACTGATTTTTAGCTATCATAGGAAAGCTATAACCCAATTATAGCCCAAGAATACTGTGAAAGAGAAGAGGGAGGGGAGGGGAGGGGAGGAGGAAGGATGGGTGGAGAGAGGGTGATTGGTGGGATCACATCTATGGTTTATCCTATGTGGGTACATGTGAGTCTTTCTAAGTGTAGAATATAAATGTCTTAACACAATAACTAAGAAAATGACATGAAGGCTATATTAACCAGATGGATGAAAGTATTTCAAACTGTATATAGAAATAACACACTGTACCCCATGATAATATTAATGTACACAGCTATGATTTAATTAAAAAAAAAGAAAAAAGAAACATATTTCCCAATTTTAAAAAGAATCATTTGTGACTTTAAAAAAATTATTGTTAGTATAAACACATTTTATGAACTACAGAGATCTAGAACTAGAATTTCATACTGAAAAATCAAGTAGTCAAATAAAAATCAAGCACTAAAGAAATTATGACAATAACATATTATTAATTACTATGAGTGTGGATTTGTAACATTTTACATACATTATTTCATCTATTCAACTACTCTAAACAATATTCCCATCTTACAAAGGATGAAACAGGTTTAAAGATAATAATTGATTAACTTACATAGCATGAGTATAAGTGGCAGACCCAAGTTTTGAAAGCCAGATATACATTTAGTGATTCTAAACTCCAAGGATACCAAGTAGATCATTTCTCTTAGGTGTCAGAATGAAACAGTGTCTTTGGATGATTGTAAGATTTGATTGTAATGAAAGTGTTTTAAAAAA
>NW_003852429.1:1596595-1609531 GCF_000181295.1 Otolemur garnettii | reverse complement strand
AGGTGGCAGGTTCAAACCCAGCCCTGGCCAAAACTGCAAAAAAAAAAAAAAAAAAAAAAAAAATTCATTTTGCCCAATGAGTTTATTTTTATTATTCCATTTATAGCCAAAAGCTATCAAGGACAGTTACCTTTTGCAAGATAACTTGATATGGACAATATACTTGATACAGAACTTGATAGAAAGTTCATACTCAACAAACATCAACATCAACCTTTCAAAAATAAGTTGTTACGTAAATTATGTGAATGTAATCCTGGATTTTTTATAAACTTCCCTTTTTGTATTATCCTCTAAAATTGGAAATAATATATGTATGAATCGTGCATATATGAAGAGAATTGTCCCCTCTCCTCAATAAATACAAAGAAAATGAATGGACCTTTAAAAGACACTTCACTAATAGTTCTTTTCTGAATAAAATAAACAAGAGCAAAGGGCACCTTGACTACTACTAAGGAAATAAAATCAGAACACAGGGAAATCTGTAATTCTAATCACATTTACACCTTCTCTCCTTTTTTACATTTCTCATCCAAACATCCTTAGGAGCTCAATAGGCTTAATAGAATTGGAGCAGGGCAGAGAACAAAGGTGAGGGGAATCTGAGAAACAGTCTAAATGGCTGTTCTCACCATTTGAACAATTACAAATTGCCTAACATTTTTTGAAGTAAAAGTCGGAAACCTAAGAAACTTTAACAAATTATTCTATCTGCTTAGATGATAAGAATAGCATTTTGGCTAGTCATCTCAACAATTAACCACTGTGGACGAGAAATGCAAGAAAGCACTAAAAAAAAAAATACTTCCAAGGAAAACAAATATCAAATGTATTATCCCTGGTTAATGAAAAGCTATGTGCTAAATGAATCCATTTGGTACAAATCCTATTAAAATTTGTATTTTCATGTAGAAATGACTACTTACATATTACCTATGTTTTCTATGGAGAGTGTGGATAATTTTTAGAAAATAAGATCCCCAACTACTATACTTAATCATGTGAAATGTTTAGATAGGATATAAATACAAAAGTAAAGAAAAACACTTACGAAGCATGTGGTATGTGTGGTTTACTCAATATGGGAATGAGAAATTTTTTTTTAGTGAGAAGAGAGAAATCAATGTTAAAAGAAACAGTTTAATGTTTTGTTGAATTATTCAAATAAGAGAGTGACCAACAATACAAAGATAAGAAAACTTCAGAATTATATCAAATCCATGCATGGATCCCTTTTATTTGGTAAGTCTAAATAAAAATGATACTGTTGTGTGACTTTTTAAGTGAAAATAATCAAAGAAAATTAGCATTTCTTTTTCATCAGACCACAGATGTCTCTAAGCTCTTACGTTACAGGCTTCTGGGAGTCCTCCATCACCATACGCCACAGATAAATAAAAATGGGGAAACAATCCAGAAGGACGTAGATTATTCTCATCCTCATAATTGGGGGGGGCTTATGCATATCAAATGCAAATAATTACAGTCATTTCTTTGTAGAGCAGAGCCTCAGTTTTCCCTTACATTCTGGTAAAACTCTATTTCAATAACTGATACTCTGGAATGTTCCTCTTCAAAAGAACTCATACACACAAGGTTCTACAAACGCTAACATCTAGTCAATGTGCTGCAGTCAGCAGGTATCAGAAATACTGTGATATGAGGGGTGGGGTTGAAATGAAGGCCTCACTAGAGAGCTGTGAACTTGCACCGGACATAGAAGCAGCAAAAGTTATTTGGAGGAGCAAAATCTAACAATTCAAGGGAAGATGTCAGAGCTCAACAACCTACAACAACCCTTATACACAAACCCACTTTAGTTTGATCAGCAGCTGACACATCAAGATTATTTCTTAAGGACAAGAATGCAGTAAAATAAGAAATCATAGATCTTTAACGGGGTATTTTGTTTGAACCCAGAAGAATTGCCCCAAACCAAGAATGTCAACTATGTTTCAAAAGCAGTATAGAAAAAAACAAAAACCTAGTATTGAACAGATATTCAAGTAAATATTTGTGTCTGTTTAAGACTGGTCATGTAAACTCAAAGTAGTCAATGTTCCCAAATCCCCAGATTTTCTTCTTAGGGTAACTTGAAGTTAAGTTCACAACCACAAGGCCATGAAGAAAAGCTGCTACAGCTCAGCAGTGCTAAGAGCAAGTTCTCCACCCAGGGAACTCAGGCAGAGAATGGATTTTAGACTCAAGCATCTTCCACAGTTCTTTATTCAGCCAGTAACCTCGCAGATCCTCTGTGTTAGCTCCATAGTCAAAGAGGCATTGTTCCCAACGATCTTACTTAGTCCAGACACCTGCTGTTGTGTTTGACCATTAAGATTTAACCTTACAGACAGAACATACACTAGAAATCCTTCCAGTAGAAGAAAATCTGTGTGGTGGGGATAAGGAGCAGGGTATGAAAGCACGGGCAAAATGTACTTACAAGAAGCATGATTTACACTGGCAGAGACTTCTTTCCTTTTGATTTTCTAGTATAACTCATCCATGTTAAGTGGCTTCCCAATACGTTCAATTAGATCGCCTGTTGCCATAACATCTTTGTGAAACCACCTTGTGGTTCTGCGAGACACACTGGCCAGTTGGGGTTTCTGCAAAGAGGAATTGGTGCCAGGGTCCGGAACTGCAGCTAAGGGTCAAGTCTCAGTGGATGTACAGGCTCGGAGTGCCAATTACAGGGGAGACCGATTGCCCTTGTTAGTGCCCCAATCCCCGTAAAGACTAACGCAGCTGTGTTTTAAATATCATACTTGGGGCAACCAAACCGATTCCTTCCACCTTGTGAGAAAGCAGCAAGTCAAAAACATCCGGCGGGACACTGATGAATTCCCACTCGGAACAGAAATGCAATCAGGCTGCGATGTCCCCAGACGTCTGCTTCACCAGCTCTTTCCAACTCATCATCCGAAACTAAAGGAGCCCAAGCGGGAAGCAAATGCCCAGAACTGGGCTCAGCCACAGGCATAGTTAGGGAGTCCCCGCAGCTGACCCGAGCTATGCTCAGGATGTGCACAGCGAGCATCCCCACAGGCCTCACCGGGATTCACCTGGCGTGCCTGGAGAGCCTCAAAGGTTATCTTCCCACGAAGCGCCACCGAGGAGAGCCCCGGGGAGCGCAGACTGCGCTCAGACGTCCCCGCACCGCGCCCGCGCTCATGCCCTGCGCCAGCCAGCCGCGCCTTACCTGCCCGCGGCGAATCCGGCAGCCCCTTGACAGCTCCAACGAGCCGCCACTGGAAAAGTTTCCGAACTTCTTCGCAGTTCTGTATGCCCTCGCTCCGAGCAGAACCAACGAGAGCCAAGAGGAGGAGACAGCGAAAGCCCACCGGCCAGCTCTGTACGTCCATCACTGGTACCCTGGTCTCTCCTGCCCCCTCAGCGGACCACACTCTCCCCGCGCGCCCTGAGCCGCAGGCGCTGGAAGAGCTTCGGCGGCCGAGGTCTCCGCGGGATGCGATCTGCCGGCGGGCGTTTCGGGACGGCGCTCGCACACTCGATTCACCTGGGAACACTTGGCTTTCTCTGGGAGAGGCCGGAGGCTGAGAGTTTTCGGGCTGACTGCTGCCCAGTCTTCTTCCGAGACCAAGGCGAGTTGTTGCTTCGCAGGCGAAGAAAACGGCTGGAGTCCCCCGGAGCCCGCGAGCATCCGGCTCCGGCCACTGCCGCAGCAGCCTCCGGGCCCCGCTCGCAGCCACAGACCTGGCAAGGGCTGGTCCGCCGCGCTCCGCGGGAAAGCCCCGCCCTCGCCAGGCCCCGCCCCCGGCGCACAGCCAGGCTCCGCCCCCGCCGAGAAGCTGTCAGCGCCCGGGCTCACAGCTGGAGAGAGCAAAGCAGCATCACCCGCAAAGAAACACAACGAAACCCGCACCTCACTCGCCTAATCCGTTCTGGGGAACAGTCGCCTGATAAAAAGAGGAGACTATATGAAGAAGATCAGAGACGACAAGAGATGAGAAGCACCAACAGTAACTAAAATGAAATATTTCTCTGTATAATCAAAGCCTCAACACAGAAAATTTGTATTCAAATGACCTGAAATGGGATCTGAGTACAATATAAAAGCAAAAACTATAGTAAAGACCCCATTGAGAATTGATAACACTTAACTTTTTAAAAGTGTACATGAAAAGTTATTTTAGTTGCTTTGTGTTACTGACTTGAAACATTTTTCTATAACATTACAATTTTCTGGATTAATTTCATAATTAATAATTATGTTATCACATTCTTATTAACACAGTGAAGTCCAGTTCATTCTCTTATCTATCAACTTGGAGCACCATATTTTATTTCAGGACTTTGATCTATAGGGACCCTTCTGAGCTTAACCGCTTTAGGAATTTATGACATTTGCCTAACAACAACTCAGGTACAAATGTTCAGAGGAGTTTCTCATAAGGAAGATAGGAAAATGAAGACTTTAAGCAATGTAAATGAATTTTGTCAGTTTACAAAATCATAAACCAAAACCATAAACCAAAGGGCAAGATGCATTTTGTAAATGTGATTGACTAAGGCCATGTAGTTTCAATAGTCTCCATAAATCTACAGCCACCTGAAGAGAGTACCTTCCTGCAAAACAAAACTATTGTAGTTAAAAGCACCAGGGAGTAGAAAATATACAAATGCCTTAACCGCTTTAAGGGAATATCATCTCAAATTTAAATCCTTGCCAAGATACAGCAAGGATTCTCCATCTCTGGGTGAAGTGTCATGGGACTTTTAATGACCATTTGATATGAGAGACAGCACTTTCAGCAGCGGATTGCTTGCTGTAAAACCATCTCAGAGCAACAGCTGAGACACTGCTTTGGAGTGAAATAGTGCTACCTGCCTTTTGACATCAATTTCTTAAATACTAGATTTTTTTAAAAGAAGCTCTCCTATGAGAATTTAAAAAGAAAAATAGCTGGTTTTAAATTCTAGGCCTTTAAGCAAAGCTTTTACATGTATCCCAGAAAAAGAAAAAAAAAATCTTCATGACTCTCTTCTGCTCTAGGCACCAAGCATGGAAAGACTGCCTGAACATCAGCTATATCCAAGCACAAAAACAAGAATGACCATGAGAATATAATAGTGCTTATGTGTCAGATAACATTCTCAGTGCCTTATGGGCACAAATTCATTTGATCTTCAGAGCAACCCTATAAAGTAGTTACTATTGTTACCATTGTTTTACACGGGAG
The DNA here is from genome assembly GCF_000181295.1 of Otolemur garnettii. Classification (NCBI taxonomy): domain Eukaryota; kingdom Metazoa; phylum Chordata; class Mammalia; order Primates; family Galagidae; genus Otolemur; species Otolemur garnettii. Next base: position 1,604,324 of record NW_003852429.1, on the reverse strand, counting down.
GAAACAGACACAAAGAGATGAAGTGACTTGCCCAGTGCCGATGGTAAGTCATAGAGCCAAGAATCAAACCCAGGCATCCAAATCCAGCGCCCGTGCTCTTCAGCACAGGCTCTCCTCCTCCACTCGCCATCCCACAGAACCCACTGGCTTACATTCACAAACACCAAAGTCATTTATCAGAGTTTTTACTAGTAAATATATATATTGTCTACATATATAACTTTATTCTAGCAGGATCCTTTATATGTTAATATTAAGGCTAATAAATTCCCAGGTCTTCCGAAAACTTCTTCATTCTTACCACTATCTCTTCTAGATCAAAGAATTTATACTGTCAGAATAAAACTACAAATGCAACTGAGAAGTATTAATAGTTCAGTAAAAACTCATCAACTAACAAATATTGATTGACCATATCTAATACGTATTTTTTTAAACTACTATGCTAGGTATAACAGAAGTTACAGAGACATGTAAGCAGGGTTTTCTGTGATTTTGTAATTTATTTCAACAAAACATTAGGTGGGAGGTTATGTATAGAAATGGAGCAGGATCTGAAGAGAAAATAAGTATGTTTAGTCTGTATAAAATATCTCCATTAACAAATAACTTTTGTTTCTAGCTTTTATCCTCAACTGCTATTAACATGGATGAGCCAACATGTAATTTGGAAGGGGCTTCTTTCCCTCTCAGCTGTGAAGCTTCAAGACCAAGTTCCCTCGTTCCGTCTAGAATACTATCCCATGAACATTCTAGAGCATCCTATACAAACTGTAATATAACTAACCTTTATACAGTTTACTGGTAAAAATTAAAAATGAAGCTACGGATGAATTTCCACAGTCTGATAGATATAATGCCTCATTTTGCAAAAGCTATTCAATAAACATTTATTGAATGTCTTTTGTGTAATAGGCATTACACACTTTGCTTTCACAATATCAATAACCTTAGATAAGAGAATCTTTAAATAGTCATTATCTAAAATAAACCTTGGTAATCTTCTAAATGCAAAACTTCCCTAACACTTGTAGGTATCTGTTTATGGTTTGTCAACTCAGGACCTTGTAGAGAAAAATGAGAAATGTCCAGTATGTTTCCAGGATATCCAACCTTTTGACTTCTCTGTGCCACATTCGAAGAGTTGTCTTGGGGCACACATTAAATACACAAACAATAACAAAAGCTGATGAGCAAACAAAAAAGGTCTGTGCGTAATTTTTGTGATATCCGCCACCACAGATAAGCAAAAAAGTTCTCAAATAATCCATGTGTAACCCACATGCTGTGAGTTGGACGCCCCTCAGTGGTAGTCTTAGTGATTATCTCAGCATCTTCTACCCTATTCCTTTAGGCTAGGAATGACCACTGGTTAGCACACTCTTAAAAGCTGATTTGGGTAACTTCTATAGCCAACTGATAATAATAGCTAATATTTATTAAGTACTTACAGGGACTATCTCATTTTACATTCCAACCATTCCATGAAACAGTTACTATTTTACTATTAATGACAAATGAGAAGTACAAAGATATTAAATAACCTTCTAGAAGCCCTGATCAGAGAGTGCAAATGCAAGCCAGGCATGACAACGTCAGCCCCTTAGGTACTATACACTCCTGCCTTGACAAGCCAGACACCTGTTTTGTGGCCCCTTTTGTGAGCTCGACCTATCACATGTGGGTAGAACCCTGTACTCCTTGCTTTTCCTGTGGACATCCAGCTGGACCTCTTCTTTATAGTGGTCCAGAGGCCCCATAGTACCTCATAGCCCTGCAGCTGGACAAGGTACTACTTGTTCCTGTCTCATACCTCCACTAAACTTTAAAAACATGAGAACTGTATTGTAAGGACTAAAATTCCATATGCTTCCTTGATGTCTTTGTACGTCACAAGGTCTCCAAAGCCCAGCCATGAGCCCTTCTTCTCTTGCCAGATGTGCCTCCCACCCAGCAGGCTCCTGTACCAGCTGAACCATCTCCATCTCACCTATCTTCAACCTAATGGATTTCACCTCCTTACCAGGAAAATTGCTCAATCACATCCTCCAGTGGAAACTAAGAATCACTCTCGCCTTTTTGTTACTACAAATCCTGCCCTCACATACACTGTTGGTTCACCCTGCTACCCAGGACAATCCCTGTGCAGCCCTGTACAGCATGTGGTGGCCTCCCTCCCTCAGATGTGTGACTAATAAACTGCTATCAATCTTTCCGTCTAGTGCTGTGTCATCTCATATTTTTTTAGGATGGGAAAATTCCTCCTTCATTAAAGGAGAAGGGAGTAGTCAAAACAAGAGCATCCTCAATACAAATACTTCTACTTCGCTCCTTCCAACAAATAGTGAATTTTATCTTGGCCCACCTTCTATTTCTCTTGAAGACAGGGTCTATAATTTCAGCTGCACTAATAAAGAAAGCCAAATTGGAGGTCAGCCCCAGCTGCCACTAATAGTGAATTTCTGCCACCAAACATCCAGAAGAAAACTGAGGGATGAGCTTCTGAAGTCTCCTCAAGTCAAGGTAGTAATGGTTGTGAACAGTCTGCTGCCTAAGGGAGAGAATATGCAACAAATAAAACATCCCATAAGATATTCAAAACCAGACAGCAAATTCAAATTAACATACCATCAATGGGAAACTCTCGTTTAACAAACACATTTTCAAGAAAACCCTTTCTAAATACGTATGTGTGTATATATATATGAATATACAATACATACTGCTAATCTACTTTTTCAATTGAAAATCCTCATCTTCTAAACATCAGTACATGTCTTTTCATAATTTTGAAATATTTTAAATGCACTCATATTATTATATTAGTTACTATGCTTCAAGGCATAGACAACAGAACTATTTCACAAAAAGCATTAGACTGTTCCTGTGTGGACATTTCAAAAAGACATCATACTCTATTTAATTTTGTAGGTTTTATATTCACAATTTCTAATTTTAAGTCATTTTTTTTCTTTCAGAGAACTTGTAGAGAAATAAAAAGACAGGTTTCTAGCTCAAAGAGAATAAAAAGTATTAGAAGAGATTCTAGGAAAATAAACCAGCAACATTCAAAGTGTTTATGAAACTAAATGTCTTCAAATAATTTTCTTCTAATCTATAAGAATGTGAAAAGTTTGTCATTCAAAGTTGCAACATACATGTGTAAATTGTGTGTATGTTATGGAAATACATACAGTACAAATTTCTCTCACTTTCAAATATAAACTTTGCAACAGCTAATATCACTCCAACTGTTTTCGGTTTCCAAAGAGAGCATAAATTCAATTCAATTCTTATAATATTTTAAGAAAACACTTGTGTTAAATAAGTTGTCAACTGAATGAAATATATAATAGTCTTCCTTAAATTAATGTTTTACAGAAATTTGTAAAAGAATTACTAAGCAAAACAAAATATTTTATAACATTTTGTACCTGTGTGTTGCTGGTTGTTTAACCTGAGAACTAAGGAACCACAAATGTTTATCTGCCAGATGGATAAGCCTTGTAGGGTAAATAAGCCTGCACTATCCATTTCTACCCTCTGAGCAATGAGTGTGGGTAACCCATAACTTAATTGAGTAAATTCTTTCCCCACAAGGTTGACTTTCTTATGTTATATTTATTAGAATTATTTGATTAATTTTTTAAGGATCAGTCAACTTTTTAGGTAAAGAAGCTAAGTTGCTCAAGGTCATGAGCTAAAAGTCAATTTTGAAAGAAAGCATCATTCTTCTCTGAAAGTAATCAACACAGAGCAAGATCCAAAAATTAATTATCATCGCCCTTTTAATATGCAAAATGTAGACACTCTACTAATGATTAAGCCTCATAATTGATAATTATCTTTGATTAATGAGTAGGAAGTTCTTCCAGAGGCTTTTACTGCTGTGTACTATTGTCATAATTGATCTTTAATTGTTCCAAGGAAGGATCCCTTTTATCGTAGGTTTCATCTTTGCTATGTATAAATAAAGTCCATGTGCTGACCTTGTTAACTATCCCTAGATGTGATATTACTTTACAAATGCCTTTCCATTTAATTAGCATTCAACCTAATTCTTTACATTTGCATATGAAAAGGTATGAGCAGTTCATGCTCTCAAGCAAAAAGGAGAAATCCTTAGCTCTAACCACTTTTGAATTCTCTTCTTGATCCAAATTTTGAGGGAAGAGAAAACAATCCTCCCTCTAGATGTGCCAAAGGAGACTTCACATATTAGCCAACTTTCTGCTCCTGAAGAATTGGATTTAGGTCTTTCTTATCTTGGGGGGGGAAATTTTTCATCTAATCTCTGCCTACTTCCTATACAGCATCATAGTTTTACCCTACTTTCCCTTTCAAATGATCTTGTAACTGCCTGCTTTATGTTCATGAGTTTTATTAATCCAAACCCTACTAACCAATTTTTTTCATATATCTGCTGAGCCTAACAGTACTAAAACTTTCTTGAAGTCTCTGCCCTCTTCAGCTTTCCTGGCAGTTCCCTGTCCCAGTTACTCTTCTATCATGTTTCCCCCCAAATAAGACACTGTCTTATATTTATTTTTTCTCGAGAAGACACACTAGGGCTTATTTTCAGGGGATGTCTTCCTCTCCCTGCTGAAATGCATGATGTGGCTATGCAGTGTAGGTGCATAGCCATGCCCATCACTAGGTCTTATTATTGGGGTAGAGCTTATATTTAACAAATGCATAGAAATCCTGCTAGGGCTTATTTGGGGGGTAGGTCTTATTTTAGGGGAAACACGGTAGCTCTCTGACATTTTCCTTCTCTATTCTTCTGTCTCTTTTCCCCTTTTTTCCTGCCTCTAAATTTCCCAAGTCTTAGATGTCAGGTCTTAGACTTCCTTTTCTGCATATTCTTCCTAGGAAGGTGTGCTGGGTTGATTATTGTTCACAAAATTCACACCTGCCCATGAATTTTGAATCTCAGAATGTGACTGTATTTGGAAACAGCATCTTCACAAATTTAAGTAAGGATCTGTACTTGAGATGAAATCATCCTGGATGACTGAATGACTATTCTCCCTATAAGTCAAGGGATAGAGAAGATGATGTGAAGATGTAGGCAGAGATTGAGGTGATTCAGGCACAACCCAAGGAATGCCAAGAATTGCAGACAACCACCTGAAGCTAAGAAGGGAATGGATGGTTCCTCCCTCAGAGTCTCCAGAAGGAAGACAACCCTGCTGGCATCTGTTTTCAGACTTCTGAACACTTGAAATATGAAAGAATGTATTTCTACATTCAGCCAAGTTTGTGGTTACAGCAGCCCTAGGAAAGGAACATGGAGAGCTTCCTGGTTCTCACATCTTTACCTCTAGTATCTGTGTAAAATTACCTACAGACCTTTCTCTCCAGGTTTGCCCTCTCATCTACCACTTCTGCTTTTTAACTTGGGTGTCCTGTGGTATCACCTCAAACTCTGGGTTTTTTTTTTTTTATTAAATCATAGCTGTGTACATTAATGCAATCATGCAGTACAATATGCTGGTTTTACATACAATTTGAAATGCTTTCATCAAACTGGTCAACATAGCCTTCACAGCATTTTCTTAGTTATTGTGTTAAGATATTTATATTCTACACCTAATAAATTGCACATATACCCTTGTAAGATGCACCCAGGTGCAGTCCCACCAATTACCCTCTCCACCCATCGTCCCTCCTCCCCTCCCTCTCCCCTTCTTCTTGGGCTATAATTTGGTTATAGCTTTCGTAATTGGTTTCATAGTGAGACTGTGTACATTGGATACTTTTTCTTCCATTGAGATACTTTGCTAAGAATAATATGTTCTAGCTCCATTCATGTAAACATGAAAGAGGTAAAGTCTCCTTCTTTAAGGCTGCATAATATTCCATGGTGTACATATGCCACAATTTATTGATCCATTCATGGGTCAATGGGCACTTGGGCTTCTTCCATGACTTAACAGTTATGAATTGTGCTGCAATAAACATTCTGGTACATATATTTTTGTTCTAGTGTGATTTTTGGTCTTCTGGATAGATACCTAGTAGAGGAATTGTAGGATCAAATGGCAGGTCTATTTTTAGTTCTCTAAGTGTTCTCCAAAAGGAATGTATTAGTCTGCATTCCCACCAGCAATGTAGAAGTGTTCTCTTTTCTCCACATCCACACCAACATCTCTGGTTTTGTGATGTGGGCTAATCTTACTGGACTTAGATGATATCTCAAAGTAGTTTTAATTTGCATTTCTCTGATGATTAAGGATGGTGAGCATTTCTTCATTTGTCTGTAGGCCGTGCACCTATCTTCTTCAGAGAAGTTTCTCTTCTGTTTTTATCGATGAGACCTTATTTTCTTCTCCCCAATTCACATTCTCCCTTATCCACTGATTATTAATTTAATAAGCACAAGCCCCTCAGTTTTTTTATTAATAAAACCCAGAATGTTTGTATCCTCTCTCTCCTTTACTATCTCTATGTAATATAAATTACAAGACTTACCAATTTATCCACCTATCTCTCATATTTATAATCTTTTTCAATCCAACTTCTCCACCTTTCCTTATTAAATTACCAGTAAATCGCATAGTTCCCATAGAAAGCTCTCTGATCTAAATGATCCTCTATCCTAGGCTCAGGTCAGTGAGTTTATGCCAGGAATTTATGCAATTAAAAAACATTATAGGTAGCAAATCAGAAACCCTGTGTTTCTTCAACTGTAGTTCAAAGAATGCCAGCATCATATTTACCTAAAGTATTAGATACAGATTCCTGGGCCTTATTCAAAATCAAATCCTTGGTTTGGGATCCATAGTTATTCTCACAAAATGCTCATGTAAACTCAACATTCAGACTTAGTAAGTTTTATTTATTCTGCTTTAAATATACTCTCCTACCTATATAAATACCATGTTTCTTCCAGAAACAGAAAAATCTACCACTTACCCTACCTAAAATATTATCTTTCTTATTTCTACTTTTAATCATGATTTAAAGCTAAAATTATTTCCTTCTTTTCTAGCTCTCTTTCTTTAAAAGTTCCACACAAGTTTCTTATGCATCATGAAGACTTTTCCAACCACGCAATTCACATCAGCTTCTCCCATCTCTGAATTCTTATAGTGTAATTAGTGCAATTACTATTTGGTGATTAATTACATATATTATTTACATATCATATGTATCATGGTTATTTTGTTTCCCTACAAAAGTCTAAAGCTGCTTCACATTCCCCACAGGATCTAACCCTTAACAGGAACTCAGTAAATGTGTGCTGAATGAATGAATGCTTGAAAGGAATGCCAGAAGTAGCATCTTGAAAGGCTCACCAAGGCTCAGAGACTTGTTAGGAAGTAATGTAATGGGGACAGATGCTTATATTCCTTTTCATTCCCCCTGAGTACAACTATGAAGGCTGACTGGTGATAATAATAACATATCTTATATTTGATCTTCAGAAAATTGTGAATAAATAGACTAAAACTATCAATTTTAAGTCCTATTGTCTACTAGTCTAACAGCCACCTCATTGTTCTTAATACAACAAAATTGAGTAACAAGCTAAGCAAATAATTATGTTGATTTAAATATAATGTTTTAAAAAAACATATCAGTATTCATTATTCACTTTTGGATATCAATCACTGCATTCACTCTGGCAAGTGTCTTTTGAGTATCTATGGGCTGTGCAAATCAAAATGCAGAGTACCTGGTCTATGGCATACTAACCATGGAGACTAAACATAGAATGATCTCT
>NW_003852429.1:1588316-1596472 GCF_000181295.1 Otolemur garnettii | reverse complement strand
CTGGGACTACAGGCGCCCGCCACAACGCCTGGGTATTTTTTGGTTGCAGCTGTCATTGTTGTTTGGCAGGCCCGGGCTGGATTTGAACCCGCCACCTTAGGTGTATGTGGCTGGCACCTTAGCCACTTGAGCCACAGGCACTGAGCCTCTATTGCTCTTTATGAAGGAGAAATCATCAATATTCAGTAGAGAAATATTTATAAAACACACCTCTTACCAGCCAATTTTATCCTTTTTAAATCTATTATCAATGTAAATACAAACAATACTTTAAGAAACTCTTCACAATCATGAAATAGCATATGTTTTGAACTGTGCCTTGGCTTTCACTAATTAGCTTATCCCTCACCACAGAGGGAAAAAAAAAAGTTTACATTACAAACTGCCGAATTCAAAACACAGTCCTTGCATTTTCTATTCCTTAATCTCACTTCCCTCAGGTTACATAAAGAAAAACCAAAAAAAAAAAAAAAAAATCCAATCATCCTAGATCTCCAATACCATCCCTAGTCACACATTTAACACATGAATGTTTTCTCAGAATCCAGAAAGTATTACCTAAATGATTCTTTCAGCTCAAAGCCCACTGACTTCTTATCAACTCTCAGTATGCCCTGAATCATTTCATTGATTGCCCCAAACATCAAAGCACTCACATACATGCCAGGCTCTATTCCAAGTACATCATTAGGGCTCCAGATCTGAATTAAATGCGGTCCCTGCCCTCAACATATTTACAATTCTAAAGACTAGACAGGCATATAAATAAATAAAGACCATAGGGCGGCGCCTGTGGCTCAAAGGAGTAGGGAGCCAGCCCTCTATGCTGGAGGTGGTGGGTTCAAACCCAGCCCCAGCCCCCCGGCCAAAAACTGCAAAAAAAACAAAAAAACAAATAAAGAACATAAAGAGTTATGGATGTCCTGATAAGAGTGCACAAAAAAAAGCTACAACCGCTTCACAAAGCACTAGCTCAAAAAACAAGCTATTTTCTTGTGTAATTGTTTAACAAATGTCCTTCATAATATTCAAAATACAATTTAGTCAAATAGAAATTTTTAAGTAAAGTACATACATCTCCTGATGGTAAGTCATATAAGGGTGAATGTTGAAAATCATTGGGTTTGGAAAGTATACACTCATGTTCTTACCTGCATTCACTCACAACACTTGCACAAACAATCCACATACCACATCATCAATATGATGGAAAGGAATGTAGTCCACAAAAATTATGTTTTAGAAGTTTCACAAACCTTGATGAATGTCAGATGGGAAAAGTAAGATTAGAAACATACATAAGAGTCTGACAGCAGCTGCACTAAACACTGCATAGAAAATGGGATGATACAAATATGCTAACTGGTTATTTCTGGATTATTATTTTTTCTTATAGTTCCAAGCATTTTCTAAATTTTCAGTTGTAATTTCAAAATAGACATTTTATACAAGTACAATTCTAATGTTCCTAAAAATAAATCCACTTTCTCCAATATTGACGGAAGAAAAGGAAGTGTTACACAAAAAGATGAGTGGAAGAAAAGTAGAAACTACTTACCATCCGTTCCTATCACCAGAGATTCTAAGATACCTAACGGAAACTTATGAATGTCATTCGTGCAGCTGAGTACATTCTTGTTGAATCCTTATAGCCAAATTAATACGCCTTAATGCAATTTTAACAGCCCAAGTCAATAGGCAATAGTTCAGCAGAAGCACATTAGCCCTCCAGATGATTAAAAAACATGATGAACTCCCCATTCTGCCCTACTTGCCTGGGTTACTTCTGCTCCTCATGTCCTTTGTTCCTGACCACATGGCTTCAGCATTTCCCTCCCTCCACTAACTTGGCCCAGGAGGAGTCAGAGAGGTAGGTGGCAGAGAAGAGGCAAAACCAAGTCAGGCTGGGTGTTGTGGCTCAGGCTTATAAACCCAGCATATAATCCCAGTACTTTGGGAGGCGTAGGTGGGAAGATCACTTGAGGCTAAGAGTTTAAGGCCAGCCTGAGCAACAGAGCAAGACCCTGTCTCTACAAAAAAAAGTTTAAAAATGTAGCTGGGTATAGTGGCTCATGCCTATAGTCCTAGCTACTAGGGAGGCTAAGGTAGGAGGATTGCTTCAATCCAAGAGTTTCAGGTTGCTGTGAGCTATAATCATAATACTCTACCCCGGCCTGGTTGCACAGCAAGACGACCCTGGCTCTTAAAATAGAAAAAGAAAAAATAAGTCAGTCTAAATGGCCAACAGTGGAAATATAAACAATATATCTGAACAACTATTTTTAAAAGGCCAAAGGGATCAAAGAATAATGTCATTGATGTTTCTGACCTGTGTGTAAACTAGTTTGGATGACGCTAGAAGTAAAATGAAAGTGTTCCCTCTTACTTTAGCATTACTTGACCAGAAGTCCTCACAAAGTTCTTTGCAGAATTTTTCATGTTATGTTTCTTAGAAAGACAAATACTTTTAATCAGACTACTAGTAAAAAAGGAAGAGGAGGAGGAGGAGGGGGAGAAATCATCAGCCCCTGGATATAATCCAAACGTCCCACAGTTTTAGTATTCTCTTAGCTTAAGCCACTTGCGAGGATCACGGAGCTTCCAGTTCCTCTACAGAGGCTGAACTAAATAGCCTCTTGTGCCTCTTCTAGCTATGAGATGCTATAAACCTTAAAAAAAGAAACAGAGTTATTGATTTTAAATACGGCTCTTGAAAAACAATCAGCAGGAAAAGTCTAATTATTCAAAAGAAATTAAAACGTTTATTCTACCTAGGTAGATTTGAAAAAATTATACACAATTTTTTAGTCTTCATAGTCTGCAAGTGTATAAAGACAGCATAAAAATATGTATTAATCAAAAAACGACAATCTTAGGAATAAAATAGAGTACACGTTTGCCTCATGATTTGGGTAATTCAGAAATTAAAACAATTTCACATAATGCAAAAGTTAAGGTTATCTTACATATTTACTAGCAAAAGAATTTTTTTTTGACCACTTACTAGTTGCCAGGTTCTGTGTTAAGTCACCGACACTTTTTCATTTGATCCATATCACAGTTTGTAGGTAAAATTATAATCCCTGTTCCACACACAAAGAAATCAAGGGTCAGAGAAATTAAGGAACTTGCCTGAGGTTACAAATGCCATGTTTGTCCATCACTTAGCTTACTATGCCAGATCCTCCTCGGGCAGGGTCTACCTACCTCCTCAGAACAGTTTTCCTATCGTTCCATTTTATACACACTTCAAGCCAACTGAGTAATTACCTTTCCCCATCTTTTTAAAATTTTTATTTTTATTTTAATAAATGTGAAGGTATAAGTGGAATTCGCTTACATATAAACAATGAATAGTGGTGGAGTCTGGGCTTTTATTGTACTCATCCTGTGAGTGTGCACTGTACCTCACGGGAAATACTTCATCACTCTGTCCTTCTGAATCTCCACGGTCCAGTACGCCATTCTGTGTGTCTCATCTATCCATTCATAAACCCTTACTCCCAGTTCTTAATCATGTCTCAAATTGTATCCATTGCTACAAACCAGTTTTTCTTACATGAATTCATGATCTCCTCCTCAATTCTCATATCACTTCATTTGTTCCTCGTGGATGACGTTCATCACCCGTTATTGGGTATAATATTTCATATGTCTTGATTTACCACCTCTTCTGGAGTAGCATCCTTGTATACAGAATCCTTGAAGAGTTCATTTTTATACCCTCAAAGCATTTAATGCAAGAGGGACTATGGTTGCTTTAATATCACTACTTGTTCTCAGATAATCAAAGTTTTATAATGAATGGTTTGCTTTAAAGTCCAGTAACGTAACAGACACTAAAACTATTTTCATCAAGGACTCATTTAAGATGGACACGCACGCACACACACTCACTCTCTCTCTCAAAGAAAAGCTGAGAAGATCATTTTTTAATTTTAGTTTATTTTCAGTGGTGTGGGGAAAGAAAGTCAACTTGGGCCATTAAATTTTCTATTTTATGTTTCTGATTCTCACAATAATTATTAATACCTTGGATAAAATATTATGTTTAACAATTTTAAAATTTTCATCAAAAAAATCACTGTAACATTTTTATTTTCATTGATTTTTTTGGTTAATCACTAAGACTCAAGATAAAAATCATAACAATGTCTGCACAGTAAGAACATCTATATACAAATTATTTTGAGAGTTAAAAACTTTTTTCTTACCATGGGATTTTAATTAGAGGCAGAAAACACTGATCAAATAAACTTTGAATACACTGATAGAATTAATCTGTCCTTACAGGCCATGAAGTTTTGTTCTTGGAAGCTCCATAGCTAAGTAGTTATAGCTCACAAAAAGGTATATCATCAAATAGTGCTTGTCTCTGCTTCCTGCTTCCATAAATTCATCTCAGTTGCCTGCCTGTTTTACCTCCCCAGAAACCTCTTCAAGAACTGAATCCATTAGATGTCTACTCTCCAAATAACAACACTCTCATTAGGAAAAAGAAAACCATCTTACCCAAATGCCTCGGTTCACCCACCTTTCACCACAACATTTCAGAATGAATAACTATCTTCTTCTTTTATGTCACTGATATTAATTCCTCTTTCAGCACACACATGTAGTCAATCATTACATCAGTTCTCACATCTGAAATTTTCCGAGATTTACACTTTATCATTCTTTCTTACTTCAGCCTAATTCAAGTTTCAACTTCCCATAGCCCACCCATTCTGTAGAAACTTTTGTGAGCTACAAAATGAAAATTGTCCTTTCAAAGAAAATGGTGATTGAGTTCAAAAGAAATTCTAGACTCTCTGTAACTTGGATCGCCCAAGGGACTATACCAAACCAGTCAACATACAGAGGTGGTCAACATAAGGAACGAGGCCTACTGTACTGAAATGTGTATGTGGTATATGTCCAGTCTATGACAAATGGGAAAACTTAGGAGGTGGTAAATGTGGGAAGACAGTCAATTATTTAGGGTCTACAGTATAAGAATGTTGAAAGACCTCAGGTGCCATCTACTTATTAATATTTTAATAAAGAATTAAAATATTCTACATGGTATCCTTCATATTATGTTTCTAATTCCTGACTTACCTCAGATTTTTATTGTTCATAAGTACACCTAACACCTGTGAGGGTAAATGCTTATCAACTGAAATCCCCAGATGTTGATGATTGCACAAATATTTTTCTAGTAGTTGTTTATATAACTGTTATCAACTTCTTGATTTTCATTTCTTTTTCCTCCCCCTGACCCTTATTCATGAATTAGACTCTAGCAAATGGTACAGATTACTTGTTTTTCCAGATGTTCTAAATGTTTAGAATACGTAAGCTACTTTACAAAGGAGAAAGTAATAAACTTCCTTAACTAGCATCAAAAACATGTTCAACTTTGATGAGATAAAGTAGTAACTTGAGTCTACTCACCAAGACCCAAAACTAGTTTGCTGTGCTCAAACTGTTAAATAGCTTATTTTCTCTGACATTCCAATATCACAACCATAATACCTAGTACACCATAATTACACAGTAGATATATTGTATAGATGTGCAGACGAACCACAGTATTAAAAGTTGAATTTTTGTCTTTTTTAGTAACAGGATACTGTATAATAAATAGCACAGGGGACTGAGAAAATCACACATTTAGGTGGAAACCACACTCTTCAAAATGCTGTTCAGAGCCATGCACCTTTGTCTCTGTGCTTGCTCAGCACTTTATGAAATATTCAGAAGATCCTATGTCTCCTTTCTCCTCAAGGAAGACTGATATAAACTATATTTTCTTAAGTTATCTGTGCAAATAAGAAATGGCTTCCAATGAAATGCCTCATTCTGCAATTTAAAAGAGGTCTAGTGTCAAGTCATTTTTTAAGAATATCATAAAATTGATAAGAAATGACATAGTATGTTTTACTGAATTTACATGCTGAACCAAGAAATGCATAAGCTAATGTTTACACATCTTGTCTCATCTTCACCATAACAGCTGAGCCAGATACTGTAATTTTCTGCATTTATTTTTTGGATGTTAATAACGCACAGGAATGTATAACTGGTCCAAGTTCACATGGCTAATCAATGGTGGAGTCAGGGCTCAAACCCAGAGGTAGTTTGACTCCAGAAGCCACAGATGATGACAGAAGCCAGTCAAAGGGAATGTAATCACCAAGGCTAGTATATTTTCTTAACACCAAATAAAAGAAAATAGCTGAATCTTAGAAATATGGAAGAGTAGAGTCAGAACTCGAAGTCAAGCACTAGAGAAACTGTACAATCTGTCTAAATTTAAGGAACCAATGGCTCTAGAGAGAGCCAAGAATTCGTTAGTAATACAAAGCTCTAGAAATATCAATACCACAATAGTAATATGCTGTTTTAGCTAAGCCACATGTTTCATTCCTATCTTATCAAAATTGTGAATCAAGTTTCCTAAGTGATTTTCTGTGGGAGAAGAACTCCAAATTAGGAACAAACTTAATTTCCTTTACATAATTTTATTTATGTAATTTTATGTTGCAGGCATAAAACATATCTAACCTGAATAGAAGAATTGTCCTTAGTTACTTTAGATCTGAGCTTGCCAGCACAGCAGTCTCTAGCCACAAGCAGTTAGTGAGCATTTAAAATGCCACGAGTCCAGATTGAGATATACTGTAAGCATAATCTGTACTCTGGGTGCTAAAGACTCAGTACCAACAAAAGCATATAAAACATCACATCAGTCATTCTACATAATACACTGAAATTATAATATTTGGGGAGATTGTGTTAAATAAAATATATTATTAAAATTAATGATCCGTTCTTCTTTATTCCTTTTTTTTCACTGTGACTAGTAAGAAATTTAAAATTAGTTATGTGGCTCACATTGTATTTCTATTGGAATACCTTAGATCCTTTAAGTACATTTAATGTACTAATATGTATGCAAAATATATCACAGTGTAAAGCATATGTATTAAAATTCTTCTTTTAAATACATATCTGATAAAACTTTTAGTTTCTCATAAAATGCACTATATTGTTCAAATGCATTTTTGCTTTCAAATGCTGCATTGAGCAGTTAGAAGAGCACTATCTTATTTTAGTACCACACTTACAAGACAGTTGCAAAGCACTGGAGCCACCAACTGTTCAAAAGTGGCAATACCTAGTTGAATCCTCTACAGCACAAGAAATAAATATCTGTGAAAAATAAATACCTTCAAAATCCTATAAAGAAAAAATAGTAAAAATAACATGCAGAAAATACTTATGATTTCTATATTAAATTAATGTGGTGGCTCCCATTTTAGTAAGTCCTATTTGGAAAACAGAAATGTTTCATGATAAAAATACTGATAAGTATATAAAAACTACAAGACTTCTAATGAATACTGAGTCAGATATAATTATGCTGTTCAAAAATTTTAATTGGTAGAAACTAGAAAACAATATTTAATATTTTATGTGACAGGAAATAAGGCAGATTTGTTTTTTTTTTTAGAGACAGGTCCTTGCTGCCATGCAGGCTGGGGTGCAGATGCATAGTAATGGCCCATTACAGCCTCAAACTCCTCGGCTCAAGTGATCCTCACCCTTGCCGCCCAAAGTGCTAGCATGAACCACTGCTCCTGGCCCAGATTATGTGTATTTTAAAAGAAGGTCTGATTAGTTTGAGAACTTTATTATTCTAAAAAGTGTATTGCTGCCTATGGGACATGGTCCTCTAGGGCCCTTAGTGCGGCTCATGACAGTTAATGACTATTATCAGTTCTTCCAAATGCTGGTGAGAGCTTCATTCAGGACTAGGTGTGCTCTCCAGGTGGCAGTTAAAGCCTGATGGATCCTCCTGGCTCCCATCAGAGACACAGAATCCCACGACTAGTTTGGTGGAGACATTTTTAGCCTAGTTTGGCCTAAAGAATAAGGATACACCTTCTGCCTGGGGCTGAAATACAGAGGTGAAACAACAAATTTGGGAAACTTAAATCTTCAGACGTTAAAGTTAAACCTTACGGCATAGTTCCACATATAGAATTGACGTCTCCAGTTTGTTTTTTATTGTCTTTGACAAGCCCAGCAAGGATGCTACCATAGCTTTAGAGAATTTTCTATAAAGCAGGGCACATTATTACTCTTTACCTTTTTTTTTTTTTTTTTTT
>NW_003852429.1:1580148-1588175 GCF_000181295.1 Otolemur garnettii | reverse complement strand
TTTTTTTTTTTTTTTTTGCAGAGACAGGGCCTTGCTCTTGCTCAGGCTGGTCTTTTTTTTTTCTTTTTGCAAATTTAATTTTTTTAATTTCAGATTACTATGAGGTTACAAATGATTAGGTTACACTGTTTGCATTTGTTAGTTGTGCCCCTCACTCAGGAAGTATGCCATGTCCCAGAGCACACCTACACCTGCTCAATACTAATAGAAAGCTCAGGCTGGTCTTGAACTCCTGAACTCACGTGATCCTCCTGCCTTGGCCTCAAAAAGTGCTAGGATTATAGGCATGAGCCACTGTGCTCAGCTTTACTCTTATCTGTGATGGTTGTGCCCAAAGAGAAACCTGAAGCTCTTTAGCATCACACACATAGAAACTATTACCAAACACTAACCTTGTATTTTGCTAAAGAAATGAACTCTAGAGATTTAGTGGTATCTGAAAGAAATATTGCAGTTGCTGTGCTTAGAGAACATCAAAATGAAACTCGGCGTATTTGTGCTGGGGACGGCATTAAAAGAGGCTCACAGGAAGGGGTAGCCTGGCTTCAGAAAACTGGGGAAGAGAAGTGAAAACTATGTTTGGAAACTTAGGTAATTTTTATTTTGAGAGATATATATCTTTAGACAAACTAATTTTAACATTAAAAGAGATTCTGAAGTTTTAAAAATACTGTACAATATTCTGTTTTCCCTTGTGGACTCAGATCAAGCTTTTTAGAAATTGAACAATTTAGGTTTCCTAATTCTAGCCTGACTTATATGAAAAAATAAATCTTCCCTCAGAGAGTTTCTTAGAATGATCAGTTTGTTCCTAAAGGTCTATATGCAAATGTATTTAGTATGCTTAAAACTGGATGCTGTTTCTAAATTTTCTTGATTTAGCAGCTTTTAAAGGTGTCTATTTGAGGGCAGCACCTGTGACTCAAAGGAGTAGGGTGCCAGCGCCATATCCCGGAGGTGGCAGGTTCAAACCCAACCCCGGCCAAAAACTGCAAAAAAAACCCCAAACAGGTGCCTATTTAAAACATTGTTTCATTTTTAAAGGTTTTGTTTATTGTATAATTTTATAGTAAGAATTAAAAGAAATAACACTAATTTGTGGATAACCAATACATGTAAGTTTTGCGACACATAAGAGGTTACCCATAAATATAATTTCAAATTGAAAAACAATATTAAACAATATTAAAGTAGACCCCACAGGGAGAATAGGGAACCAGACTGTTTTGCGTCCTGCAGAGGAGGAAGAGACGTCATTTTTACCCCAATCACAGACTTGCTGTGAAGGCAAGACAGACACGCATGGCACAGGAATAAAAATTACGCAATAAGCCTGAGTGTTAAACTTTGTAATGAGTGCTGGCCCTTGTTGTAAGAGGGACATTTTTTACTAAAGAGGAAGAATTTGTGAGGGTTCTAAAAAGTAAATATAACTTGAACAAACAGAGAAATATATTCCAAGAAATGGAAACAAAATAAAAAAACCCCAGAAAAACAGAAATTTCATTTGCTTGTGAGATAATAAAGCAGAGAATTTGGCTAAATTGGAATTGGATGTTGTTGATAAATAGTAAAATAAAATAATAAATATTTGGAGATAAGCATCCAATGAAGTCGGATCTCATTCAAGCACTCTGGTTTTAGAGTATGATTTCTACTACATTAAAAATAATAAATATATTGAAAAAATCAAAATAGAAAACACTCCAAAGAAAGAAGAAGCAAAAATGTTAACTGTTTTGCTAAGGCCAAAAAGGAAATATGCCTTGTTCATTCATTCTTCTACCATGTAGAATATTCTGCACTCAATACCAAGAAAACAAAAGTAAAAAAAATATATATATATACACTCCTTTCTCCCAAGGAATTCACAGACATGCTGAGGAGACAGACAAGTAAATAGGCATTGTTTTACTTTCAGAAAGTAAGAAGGCCACTATTTCCTTAAAAGACAAAGGTCTTTCTAAACAGAAAAACTACAGGTGAACATCACTCCGCACAACTAATTTTTCCATTTTTTGTAGAGACAGAGCCTCTCTCATACTCAGGCTGGTCTCAAACTCCTTACCTGAAGCCATCCTCCTGCTTCCTGCTTCTGCCTCCCAAAGTGCTAGGATTACAGGCACGAGCCACTGCACCTGTCTCCAAACAAAATTTGAAACTTAACTTAGTGTTGAATATTCTTTTATCTCAAACAAGGACCTGCTCTTTCTGGAGGCATGCCATGGGGAAGTAGGTTGTAGGGGAGGGAGAGAAAAGGGGCTGCATCCTTTTGCTCCCCACCCTCCCCTTTCCTTCTGAGATTTCTTGACAGATGATCTATCTCCCAGAGGATATTCTGTCATTTATTCCTTACCCTCAGGCCTACACGTGTTCATCTTCACCCTCTTTCTGCTGAGGTTTCCTGGATCTCATTGAAGATTTATGACTGGATCTCCTGTACGTATTTGTTACCATAGCATAACTTGGCGTCTCCTAGCCAAGACACCTAGCAACAACCTTCTCCAGTAAAATCTCTTAACCGAACTCCTATTTCCCACCCTGTGACTCTTTTTCATGTTCTTTAACAAGTTGTTTTTTTTTTTTAGATCTTTTTAATGTTCTTTAAAAAGTCTTTTTTTGTTGCCCTCAGTAGAGTGCGGTGGCGTCGCAGCTCACAGCAACCTCCAACTCCTGAACTTAGGCGATTCTCTTGCCTCAGCCTCCTGAGTAGCTGGGACTACAGGCGCCCGCCACAATGCCCGGCCATCTTTTGTTGCAGTTTGGCCAGGGCCGGATTCAAACCCATCACCCTCAGTATATGGGGCCAGAGCCCTACCCATTGAGCCACAGGCGCCACCCAAAAGAGTAAGTCTTTTTTTTTTTTTTTTTGAGACAGGGCCTCAAGCTATCCCCCTGGGCAGAGTGCCGTGGCATTACAGCTCACAGCAACCTCCAACTCCTGGGCTCAAGCGAGTCTCCTGCCTCTGCCTCCCAAGTAGCTGGGACCACAGGCGCCCGCCACAACGCCCGGCTATTTTTTGGTTGCAGCCGTCATTGTTGTCTGGCGGGTCCGGGCTGGGGATTCGAACCCGCCACCTTAGGTGTATGTGGCTGGCGCCTTAGCCGGTTGAGCTATAGGCGCCGAGCCAAGAGTAAGTCTTTAGAGCCATTTCCTTTATAATTCTGCACAAGCTTCACAAGGACAGAAAACATAAACTGCTTTGTTCATTGCTCTATCCTTACTACATGGAATAAACAGTAACATCCAATAGGCACGCCATGTTGAATAAATGAGTACATGTATAAGACTAGAATCCATCTCCTCTCATTTAGATGTTCTGATTCCGTAACTGGAAGCTCCGTCAAAATGGAGAAAGAAAAGATCCAGTTATAACATCATTTTAGTTATACACAAACAACGCCCACATTTCCTCTGCCTAATATAGTAACCGCAGTTATCCCATCTACAACTGAAAGTGTACTTAAACTTTCCCACAGGCCAGCAATCCAAAATCAAATCCAGCTGCTATGTAAAACGGTATGTCTGGGATCTCTTGAGAAGCATGCTTTTCTTAGTCTATTGAGTATGTAACTTGTTATATCTGGCAAATATTGACTAAATTAAAAGTTTAATCATCCTGTGCTCTGGTTATCTATTGTTGAGTTATAAGCCACTTCAAAACTTAGCAGCTTAAGTCAACAACAGTTATCCTGTTCATGAATCTACAATTTGGGCAGGGCCCACTGGGGATGTTGTCTCTGCTCCTCTTGGAGTTAGCTGAAGCAGCTTGCAAGTTCGTACCCAGCATTATCTGAAGACTCAGGTACTCAAATTTGGTTGACACGAACGCTCAGAGGACCTCTGCTGAAGTCATGGCCAGAATACTGGCATACAGATTCCTCATGTGGGTACTTAGCTTCCTCAGAGCAGGGTCACTTGGTTCCATTGGTGAACATGCCAGGAGAATCAGGCAAAAGCTGTATCCCTTTATCACAGGGCCTCAAAAGTCACACAGTGTCACTGTTTCTATGGCCACTGACCCAACCAGATTTAAAGAGAGAAAATATAGACCCCTACACTATTGAAGGACAAGTGTCAACAATGCACCATGATAGAAACATGTAGGATCAGACATATATTATTGGGATCACTTTTCATAAGCACACTCTGCTAATCACTAAAATACTAACTATGCGACGTGAAGACAAACGGAATTACACACATTTGGTTTTAAGCAGACCAGCAGTGGTGGCCATGAACAGCAGGCTCCCTGGGCAGCAGCCACTTTTTTAGCTCCCCCTTACCACCCTGCTGCCTCCTTTGAGAGGGGATCAGGGACTAGGTCTACAACTCTGAATCTTTCTTTTTTGTCCGTAGTAGTTCTGAAGCTCAGTGAATTGCCTCGCCACAATTAAGAGAATTAATCATTACAGTATTACCTAAAATCTGATTGGCTGGTCGATTACATTCTTTTAGTTCCCCCAATTAAAATGCTGGTCCATGGCTTGTTTGCTCTCAGAAATGCTCATTGCCTATATGCTGTTCTCAAACTCCACAGGCTCCTTCTCAGCCTCCCATGTCATTTGCCTTTTGTTGGAAGCAAGAAGCCAGGGTATTTCTCCCTCCACCCTGGATAGACTCTCTGGCCAAAGGCTGCATTTCTTTCCTGACCCCATCACTTCATCCTCCACGTATTTCTTCAGGGTAGGGGGGTGGCACCCTTGTTACCACTAAGGTAACATTCAATCCCACTTGACTTCTCTCACCTATTCCATTATGTAACTAATTCCACTATTAACGTCCTCTATTGCAAATACTTAAAGTACTCCAGTACTATTGAAGACACTGTTTTCTGACCACCTCTGTTGCAGGTTTATATTTGTAGCTACATCTACAGATTTTTAAGAATCAAATTAAGTCTATGGAGCGTCCTCTTTCTAAATTTGTGACTTCTCTTATTTTAAAGTAATTTGATAATTTATTAGATTAACACATTCACTTCAAGAAAAAGGAGGTATTTATATGCTTGCTATCCACTTATTAAATCATTCATTTCCCACAACTCAAAGAAGTTGGGATATCATCCTGCTTTTACAGTGGGGAAAAAAAAAGAAACCTGAAACTCAGACAAGTTAGTTCAACAGCTTCTCCAGGGTCTGCCTCTATTATTCTTTCTACTACAATACGCTATTTGCCACTGCATATTTTCCTTTTCATTCATTATTCTTTATCCTAATTTGAAATTAGCCATTTGATACATTTGATATTTAGTAATACATTTTAGTTTACTAAAACTAATACATTTTAGTTTTAAAATTCCTCCAAATTCCTCATTTGTGTTTCCAATCAGTATTTTTCATTTATACTTTGATAAGCCAAAGCTTTCATCAAAGCTCAGAATTAGCTACTATTAGAATCCAGTTGGCAGATTGGGTGGCTCAGGCCTATCATTACAGCACTTTGGGAGGCTGAGGTCGGAGGACTGAGGTCAGGAATTAAAGACCAGCCTGAATAACACAGCAAGACCCTATCTCTACAAAAAAATAGAAAATTTAGCCAAGTGCAGTGGCCTGTACCTCTAGTTCCAGCCACTTGGGAGGCTGGGGCAGGAGGATCACTTGAACCTAGGAATTTGAAGTTGCAGTGGCCTATGATGGCAATACTACACTACAGTCTGCCCAACAGTGACACCCTGTCTCAGAAAAAAAAAACCAAAGATTCTAGTTGATATTCAGATAAGGAAACGTAAAGGCATTTCAGGTTAGGTAGACACAATCAAAACACCAATTAGTTTTCACTATTTGTATACAAATTTTATTTAGTCCAAAAAGTTAATTTGTAAAAAGAACACCATACATAAGTAATTATGGGGTGGTGCCCATAGCACAGTGGATATGGCACAGGCCACATACAAAGAGGCTGTTTGAACCTGGCCTGGGACAGCTGAAACGATGACAACTGCAACAAAAAAGAGCTGGACATTATGTTGGGCACCTATAGTCCCAGCTACTTGGGAGGCTGAGCCACCAAGATTATCCCTTGAGTCCAAGAGTTTGAAGTTGCTGTGAGCTATGATGCCATGGCATCTACCCAGGGCGACAGCTTGAGACTCTTTCTCAAAAAATAAATAAATAATAATAATAATAAATAATTAGCATTGAAATACGCCTGCTAACTTTCTTACATAGTGAGCCTGATACTAGTTAGAAAGAAATCATATTGAACTCATATAATTATTATTATAGCCATGTTGTCAGCTGCTTAGGAGTTAGAAAAATGTTTCACCATAAAACAATGGCTTGGTTGAAACTATGTTTGAAATGAGAAAGATGAACAACATCAACTCTTTATTTAGTATTACCTTGAAATAAGGAATACCTATCTTTTATGTATGCGTGTATTTCATTACACTATTACATGTAGACTAATTTTGTGACAATTTGAGTTATTTCTGTTTCCTTGGAGCAAAAATAAATATTAAAAAAAAAAAGGCTTGAGTGTGAAGATTCAGAAGCCAAAGAAATGTGAAAAGATGAAAGTGAAAAATTACCAAAGTCATTATGGAAGGCAAGACTCTGAGATGTCCCTGTCCTGGCTGAATACATGCTGTGTAATCCTCCAGACTATGAATTCGATGTATTGTACTTCTGTGGTTAGATTATGTCGACGACATCATTAATCCTAAAATGGGGAGACCCTCTTGGAGGGTGAGACCTAATCAATAAGTCTTTAAAAGCAGAATTTACTCTGGCTGCTCACCGGAGGGGAAGTGGAAGAAATTCAAAGGTTAGTGTTCAGTTGCTGAGATAGAAGGGAGCTTGTAATAAAGGATTGAGAGCAGCCTAGGAGCTTAGAACTGTTCCAAGCTGACCACTGGCAAGGAGACAAAAATTTTGGTTCTAAAACTGCAAAGAGGTAAATTCTGCCAGTAAAAAGGATAAGTTAGGAAAAGGACTCTGAACTCCACATGAAAATACAGCTGGTTGATGCCTTGATGGCAGCCTGAGTAGAATCGGGCATTGATGTGCCTGGACTTATGACCTACAGAACTGAGATAATAAATGGGTACTGTAATAAGCTGCTAAATTTGTAGTCATCTGTTAATACAGCAATAGACAATGAGTTCCCCTCCAAATGTGGTCAAACAGATCCCTTTCAGCACAATGGGAAAGCGAGAGCTGATGGCACACGGAACGTGGAGGAGCTTTATTGCAGACTTGTTCCATACGATTCCTACTAGCACTCCTCACTGTACTCTGAACAAGTTGTGTGGGTTTTATGTTGTACTGAGGTTTCATTATTCAGCTTTAGTCCATTAAAAGCATATATAGTGTCCCAGCTCACCAAGCACATTTCATCTGAGCAAAACTCCAAGAATTTCCTGGGTTTGAAGCTCGATGCATTCAACATCTTGGTCTATAACCATGTTTATAAGCAAAAGAAACTGAATGATAGAAAAATCCTATCCTCCATATTTTGTCTCCAAATCCAAACTTCCCTAAGATGTGTAATAGTCAATGAAAATAGTAAACTTTGTAGAATAATGTGGCTTTTTTAGTGCTTTATTCCACGCCTAATAAATAAATTTTAATTTCTGAGAGTTCTTATTTGCAAATTGGCAAATTACAAATACCCAAAAGGCATAAACATAATCACAGAAACCTAAGAAATTGTTAAATACCATTCTGACAATTACTTTTCTACATTAAAGATAATAGCAACAACATATTAAGACCCCATCTCTAAAAAAAAAAAAATTTAAAGGTGCAGTTGTTAGCATCTTTGCTATTTGCCTTTATTTCTTTAGCTATGTTAAAGGGGAAGTCAGAGCATTTTATTTGAGGAGTTAACATCAGTTAGCAATGGCATACTGTTCTGAACCACACTCCTGTGTACAGTGTGTTCTGAGTTTTATTGGTTTGCTCTAGAGCTTTAGGATCCAGAAATTATGGAAAAGAAATGTAGCTATATTACTATCACCGACAGACTGCTTTAAGTATGAACACACTTTTGCTGCAGTGAGATTTTAAGTATAGCAGATTTT
>NW_003852429.1:1571726-1580111 GCF_000181295.1 Otolemur garnettii | reverse complement strand
CATGTGAGATGATTTTATAGATAGTACACCTAAGAATATTTTTACTTAAGTAGACAGCTATTTATCTGAATGTGTATTAATGTGTTTCCTCCCTATTTAAAGAAAATGTGTTGAGCACAGTATTTATGACAAATAAGACCATGACCATGATGCTAGTTTTTAAAAAATCAAATATACTTAAGTAAAAATGGAATGCAATATAATAAAATACTTAGATAAATATTATTTTAGGTGTGATGTCAATATGACAAAAATTGTGAAAGTGGTTTAAAAATAATTAAGATTTGGAAAACAATGCTTTAATTCTAATTTTTCTATTTGATTTCCAGATCTAATATTAATTATATCTCTTTTCCAAAATGTTTTCAAGAGATATTAAGTTAATGCTGGCAATTAAAAATACTTACTTTATAATTCAAAGTATTTGTTTTTGATTACTTGAGTATTTTTACTAAATTATTCACAAACTACTTTCTCCTTGGTTCTAGATCCAAACTTTTCTGTATTTTGTGGTATGTGTTTCAAGATTTAATCAGAATAATCAATTTTTAATCTGTGCTTCATACAAAATTTTGAATTTAAAAATAAATTCAGTCAGTAAAAGTTGATTATCAACAGTAACTTTATAATGACTGCTTTTGTATGCATGTTTTAAAAGTTTTATATGTAGGGCACACCTTTGGCTCAAAAGGGTAGGGCACCGGTCCCATATTCTGGAGGTGGCGGGTTCAAACCAGCCCTGGGCAAAAACAGCAATAAAAAAAAGTTTTATATGTAAACCACTATATTAAAAAGTTTTAGCGTATTATATATGTACATTAAAAGGTTTCCACATATATGTACATATTTAGTGGTGACAGATTATGTAATAACCGGAACCAGTATCTGAAACTTTGCTCCATATTTGTGGCTTGATAATAGAAAATACTAATGGTTTGTAAGTCATTTTTTGTATTTAGAATAAAACAGAACTAAATCAATGCTTTTGAAGATGAACAAAAATGCTATTTTATTATGAAATATTTTGTACACCTCCAAATTACATTCAAATTCACCCATCCCACCCTTAGGGCCTCCATATTATCTGAATTCTCCCCAGATCATCAGCATAATGTTTTATACTGTGCTTGCTTCATTTAGCATTAGTTACTACAGCTATTGCCTCTATCTATAGCTTACTGTGTGATTGACACCGAAAGTAATCTTAGGTTGGAGAAGCAGAGTCTTCTTATTTAGGTGCACCCTGGAATGCATTATAATTACATACTCAAGGGAACTTATGCTGAACACAATTTTACATTTACATTATAGGCTCTACCTGCAGGCAATGACAGTAAAGAATAATGAGATGAAGCCAAAGACTTCTGCAAACTCTTCTCTCTGCAGAAAACGAGAGGAGTAGACTCAAGGGAAAAGAAATCCTGTAAAAGTTGCATGTCAGATAGAAAGAAAACAATATATTCAATTTGAAAGAATAAGGGAGAGAAGACTGTTTTAGTTAGGGAATAGGTTAAGCTGATGTAACAAAAGGACCAAGAATACACTATCTAAAAAATAAACACATAAAAAGCATTTTATTCTCTCACAAATCAGTCCAAGGGAGGCAGGCAATTCAGGGCACGTGGGACACTGCTTCCCAAGGGCTCATTAAGGAACTAGGTTTTTCTAGGTGGGGCTCTTAGACCTCCTCAAGAACTCATATGCTGTCTTTATTTAAAACTAAGGGAAAGAGAAAGGAGAGAAGGGAACATTCTTGTGTTAAGAGCAAGACTAGAACATTACATATACATGTAACAACAAAGGAAACTTGGAAAATGCAGTCTTTTGCTGGGCAGATACTCAGCAAAACTTAATGAGTTTTAGCATTAAAAGGAAAATAGGTAAAGTATATGTGTTATTCGGGAACAAATTAAGTCTCTGCCTCTGGCGTCTAGGCCCACTCTCATGTCTAGTTCCACCCACTCCCGCCACCTTGAAAGTACACACAAGCATTAATCTTCTCCTATCTACAAAGAACACAGGCTCACCACATCAAGCAATGCAACTGAAGTTCATCTGTTTATTGTTCTCTGGTCAAAATCTAAGATCTGAGTATTTCTCTCTACTTGATCTAAAAGTGGCTCCTCAGAAACTAGCAATTTATTATCTAATAGACAAGTTATTTGCAATCCCATATATCTCAGTGCAAATGGTGGAGCAGAATAAAGAACTTCAATAAAATCTACCATTCTAAAAATAAAGAATGGGAAACATAGCAATCTCTATGACATTGCTTGTCAGGAATTCAGAAGGCTTCCTTCCCAGGCAATAAAGTAAATTCCTTGGTTAGGCTCTAATTCTGATCTCTGGAACAAACTCCTTTGTCTACTACTCCACAGCCCCATACCCACTGGGTTTACCCCTGGGGAGATTCATTTTTTTTTGCATTATCCATTATCTACTGTGGTGTCACCTTGTATCTGTCTAGGTCCAATCAGGAGAAAAACCCGCAACAGTAATTTGAACAAGGAAAGTTTAAGAATTACTAAATACAATGAGGTTTTAGTAATGAGGAGTTGGCCAATAAGAATTAAAGAGAAGTCTAAAGATTACAGCAGTAGCAGCTATAAGAAGCAACTACTACTCTTAGTGCTGAGATAGAGTCCCAAGGAAGAAGCCCTCCAATGACTGAAATCTAGACCTGTTGGAAAGGCTTAGCATAGCTCACTGAATGGCACAGAAGCACTGCAGGGTTGGGTCAGTGGAATTCACCCAAAATCACTAATAGCTTTTCATGAGGTAGTATCTTGCCATAGATGCTCCACTGTGAAATTGCTACCTCTGGGCACTGCTGATGGTCGTACCCTGTAAGAGCAGAGCAATAGGAGAAGCCATACATTCCACAAGAGCCTGTCAGGTGAGCACACCAGAGTCTGGCTTTTCTCCTGCAATCTCTTTCTAGCATCTTCTACTAACAAAGTTTAACAGCTTAACATTATGCAGGGGGAAAATATTTAAATGGCAAGCTCCTTTCCTGCAGTGCAGGCAATAAAGGACACATTTAGAGCTGAGAAACAGGTTGTCATGCATCTGAAGTAAGTCATTGAGAGTCACTATGTTGGTATGCTTTCTGCTCATAGTTCCAGTTGGAGATTGCTGGAGATAGGCACTGTATTTGTGATTTATTTAGCTAACAATTTCCCCCCCCCCAAATTTAGTAGGCTCCTAGTCTGCTTGTCCCCAATCACATCTATCTTAAAGCAACTCCAAAGATTGACAGTTCTTAAACTTTCAGACTCCACCTCGTTTTCTGGTTGTTGTGTTTACCCAGCTCTCAGTTAATTTAGTAGTAGCTACATTGAGACCGCTTAAGAGAATAGACTTAGGTGACAATGGAAATGTCCTCAGTCTATTGTTGTAGAGCTGCTTCCAACCTTCTGGCTAAGGACAGACACTGGAGGATCTTGATAAACACCCTTGTTTTCTCCTGCGATTTGAAGTCCAAAGAAGTTGGCTTGGCCAAGCTTTGGAGTCCTCAAATACTGTCAAATTTTCTACTACAGAAGGAGAAAGCCTTTATGTCCAACCTGCCATATCTGTTTCTTTACCATCCATTTCCCTATTTATTAGCTATTACCAAATATCTTAAGTTTTTATTACAATAGCACCCCATTTCAGGTAATGTCTGCATTAGTTTGGGTACAGCTTAAAGTCCCACAAAAACAGTGATTCAGACAATAAATAAGTTTGTATTTCTCTTACAGAATAGTCTATTGGGGTACCCAAACTTTTGGTTTCTCTGTGCCACACTGGAAGAACAGTTGTCATAGGCCATACAGTAAAGACACAAACACTAATAAAAGCTAACAAGGGGGGGGGGGAACCTCATGTAATCTGCATGCAGCCCTTGGGCCACAGGTTGGACACCCCTAAAGCTTGAGGCACACCGTCCATAGTAGTTGCACTAGTCATGCCTCTTGTACCAAGAGACTAGCCAATCAGTTATGAGACAAGTTGATTGCCTTGACTCAAGCTTAAACTCTGGAGGGCAAAAATTTGTCATTTAAACAGACACCTCTTCCACATAAAGTTTCCTGTCTCTGTCAGTTTCACCTCCGTCAGCATCACCATGAAGACTTCCACAACATCAGACCCAGCATAATATCCTACATATCACTCAAAACAAGAGATACCTCTTTACAGCAAAGAAACTAGGGCTGACACATTATCCAATGGTCTTAAATACTCACTTAATGATTAAGGGTGATGATAAACTAGAAAGCCTGTTGAAGTCTGTTAAGTACTAATTCAGGGATGATCCCTGCTGGGTTGGGGCATTCCAGCATGAAGTATGTGCACTAAATCAATGGCCAATATATGGTGCTGTGACCTATTAGCTAGAATACACATTTCTCAAACATGAAGTGCAAGTATGATTTTGCCAAGAAATCCTTATAACATTGAGGTGAAACCTTGCCTAAAGACAAGGTTTCATCAGGGTGAAAGTAGGACTGACCTCTTGTACCATTACTCTGTGGTCTATTTATGTTTCTGCCTTCAAAACTTTTGTCTGCCATATTCAAGGTCCTGGTCTGGAAGTAGAGCCACTGGGGGACACAAGGATTACATACATTGAACTGGATGCTACAACTACCACCTGGTAACTTGGAGCTCCTTAAGGCAGGGAGCAAGTCACCCCCACCAAAGGGAATTACTATAATGGTTGAGTGTGCCATGAACCACAGTAGCTAGTGTATAATAAGGCAGGTATACATGAAGCACGAGAGGATTCATTAGGCTCCCTCTCTGCACCATTATGTCCACTGATCATGGTGGGTGGGCAATTATAGCAACTGCAGGTCAAATAGGATAGGACAATTAAGGGGTTAAATCTCCTCAGGGAAAGAGGCCTGGATGATCCTACACACCCATCAACAAAGATCAGCTGAAACGCTAGCTGGACAACACAGGGATTTAGAATTCTAAAAGACATGGTGGAAGGACTAGCTGTCATAACATACCTTTCTCTGTCTAGTATGAAGTGCTTGTCAGGATTATGGCCAGCCACAACTTTGAAGGAAACTCTGTGATGGGTTGGAATTAATGCAGGACACAGGAAGACCTGAATGAACAAGAGGTGCACTGTATTAAACACCTCTGTGCACCGTTTCAACCTCCTAGATCACACCTCTTACTCCAGCCCCTCCTTAAGCAAGGAGTTCTACACAGAGTGACCAGCTTTAGAGAGCACCAGACAATGCTTCACCTTGCGTCTGTGCAGTATCTCTCTCTGCCCAGTGGAAACCAATAGATCTGTGCTATACAAAGTGTGGGGTAGGTAACACCCTGGAGCCATTATAGAATGAGAACCAACCAACGGAAAAAATGATTCCCCCTTTTCATCACTAGGTGTTTTCGTAAGGATTTCCAGAGGGCTTCATGGTATGGAACACTAGGCAACTTCACCAGAGGCCAAGTCTTGATGGCTCCTTTCGTGTTGCACTCCCTTCTTCCTCATTCCTACTTCTGGTAACAATTTTAAAATAAACTGCTTTCAAGATCTATGTCTCAGATTCTAATATCAAAGACAACCCCATTTAAGGTAGGAGACTCTCCTCCAAAAGCTCATCTAGGAATCAAGTTTTCTTTCACCTCAAAGCTAGCAGAACCCCAAGTATTTCACTCTGCTTCTATGCATAGTCAAGGTGGACGCACCAGCACCCACCCCAAAGGATGGGGAAGAGAGATAAACACATTAGTTTATAGGAAGTGACCTGGAACTTGTACATTATCACTTGCTTTATTCCTCATTGGCAAGAAATTAGTTACACAGCCATTCCCACTGCAAAGGAGACTAATGTTCAGTTGAGCAGCCGTATGGCCAGGTAAAACTGTGTTGATCTTATTTAAGGTGACAAGACGTCTCGCTTTTGGCGGGACAGTCCCAATTTTGAACAATTTGTCCCATGTCCTGCAGCATTTTAAAAAAGTCCCAATTTTTGGAAAGAATGCTCGACAAGCTAGGGAATGTAGGAGAACAGGAAGGGAATATAGTTTTCGGCTGCCAAGGGCTATTTCACCAGGATATGAGTTTTATATTATTTTTGTTAATTTTATAATGTTAAACTTTAATAACAAATAATTGTTGAGAACTGCTTATCAAAGTTTGCATTGTTGTCAGCACACACCCCCCCACACACACAATGGTGTCCTGCTTTACCAATGTTAAAATATGGTCATCTTAATCTATATTGGCAAGAATCTGTGCCACAAAAACATATACAAAATGTATTATATATTCAAGAATTTTCCAAATTGTCTTCTTCTACCATCATGTAAAAATCTCAACACCATATATGACCCAACACCATCCCTGCCAGACACCAATTCTGCCACTTTTATCACCAGCACACTTTATATTTACCACTTTTCACTTTCCTTGAATTATCTACATCTTTAGCCCACTCACTTTTTTTTTTTTAATTTTATTTTTTGAGACAGAGCCTCAAGCTATACCCCTGGGTAGAGTGCTGTGGCATCACAGCTCACAGCAACCTCCAACTCCTAGGCTCAAGCGAGTCTCCTGCCTAAGTAAGCCTCCCAAGTAGCTGGGACCACAGGTGCCCACCACAACACCTGGCTATTTCCCGGTTGCAGCCATCATTGTTGTTTCAGCGGCCCCAGGCTGGATTCGAACCCACCACCCTAGGTGCACGTGGCTGGTGCCTTGGCCACTTGAGCCACAGGTGCTGAGCCAGCCCACTCACTTCTTAAAGAACTTTTTTTATGCTTTATGTATTAAGAATAGTAATTGAGGCCTATTTGTTTTGCTCATTGATTTATCTTGATTATTGCCAATGTATATTAGTATAACTTCATAAAACATTTAATACCTACTATAGTCCCCATGTTAACTTCTTCTCACCCCTTGTTATTCTAGATGGATACTAGAATTACTTTTTCCAAGTCCAAAAGCAAATTCCACTGAATTTTTATTTGCCTAAGTAAAATATTATGAAAAGATTTACACAGTGCCGTGTTTTCTCATGTAAAATCTTGCCTAGCATTCTATGCAGTTATGAATTTCAATCATGTTTAAATTTTCTACCCTTTCACTCTGCATGTCTATTAAGATTTTTTTGTAGGTGTTTTATTGTTATTTTGCAGGCTTTCAGTTTTATTTTGTAATTTCCTATTTGTTAGTATATAAGACTACTGGTTTTTATATAAATTGCGTGAAATTACTTCACTGAAGTCTCTTATTAGCCTTAATCTTTTTAATAATTCTCTTGGTGTTTTCAAAGGAAAATAATCACTTTGAATATGAATGACAATTTTGCCTCCACTTTTCCAATACTTATGCCAATTATTTGTTATATTTAATTGAGTTTATTAGTACTACCAAAGCAGAGCTAAATCATAAAGGTGACAGCAGGTATATTAACAATATCATTTCCATTACTTTTGTGTAATTTTTTTTACTATTTTTTTATGTAACTTTTATTTCTTTTGCAGAAGTGAGATCACCCTATTATTTTTTGTGTATTTCTCAGACTTTAATGCCAAAATTGCATTAGGAAGCTGTTTACCTTTACCTCTGTCCTTTAACAGTATATAACAGCAGTTGGATTGGCTCATTTTCATAAATTTAAAATAACTCGATACAGCACTGTAGGCTTAAAGTCTTCAAGGGAAGCAATTACTTCATCACTTCAATACTTAAAAAAGTATTCCTTATTTACTGACTTAACAATTTTTGTATTTTCTGAATCATTTTCTCCAGAAATCAATGATTTATGTATAATCAACTTTTAGCATAACAATTCACATGTAATTTTTTTTTAAAACTATGGGTTTAAAACCAAATCCAAAAAACTATAAAGTGTAAAAAAAAATTCACTGAAAATCTCACAAACATGTAACTCTGCAAGAGATTTTTGCTTCTATTTCTACCAGTCTTTCTGGTGAGACTGTGCTATTCTTTCCAGGTTTTATAACAAATACGTATGCATTTTTAAGTACTTCGTTTCTGATTGTATGAGAAATTTAATAATTTTATAAAATTGGAGAAAGGGATAACTCAGATACTAAAATTTTCCCAGTGTTTCTGTTTAGCAATAACTAATACCAGTATTTTGTTGCTATTTCGTTAGCATACTTATCATATTGTACAGGCTGGCCTGAAAGGCAGTACAACAGTTAAGAAAATTCTGATTCTAAAACTAGACTGTACAAATTTCAAATCCTTCCATTTTATCATCCCTATCAACTTGTTCATCTACATCTGTAATAGCAATTATCACATATGCATGGATTAAGAGTAAATGAATATGCAGCATTTAAAAACGGTTGTTAGCTACAATTATCTTTAAATAGTTAACATAAAATCATATATGAAGGATGGGA
>NW_003852429.1:1568899-1571359 GCF_000181295.1 Otolemur garnettii | reverse complement strand
ACTGCTTTCTTATTATTTTCTGTCTCTAATCACTTGTACCCATGTGCCTAGAGTGGATTTTAGTTTGTAAACTCAAGGCAAGAGTAAGGGAGCTTTTTTCTGTGCTGGTCTTTGGACATTAGGACATCAGTATTGAGTATGTTGTCTTTTGCTCATGACTGAAGGCCTTTCAAACAAACATGACTCCAGGCATACAGTGATCCTTAAATCTACTTTATTGTTGATATACATGTCTTTCTTTTCATTTTCTTGTGAAGGATACACTTGAATGGTCAAGCAAAAATTCCTTCTCTTTCTTTTTTTGAGAACAAATAAGAGCTGACAGAGTGAAAGAAAGGGTATGAGGTACCCAGAGAAAATCTTCAGGCACTATTTCAAAATATATTGCTACATCGTTACTATGTTCTTTGGGCATAGGTTCATGAAAATCTTTGAAAGACTTTTAAGTTTCAGATTCACAGGACTTGAAGACAGAGTAGACAGGATGCAAATTCCAAGTAGTAGGAGATGACCAGGAGATAAGATACCCTGTTAATGATTACAATCAATTAGTAGGCAGTTAAGTTCAGGTGGCAGTAATTTAATCTAACTGCTAGAAAATAATTTGGCCTTTATCACCTGTTTCAAAATAATACCATTGTTTTGTTTGTTTGTTTGTTTGGCAGTCTTTGGCCAGGGCTAGGTTTGAACCCGCCACCTCCGGCATATGGAACTGGCGCCCTAGTCCTTTGAGCCACAGGTGCCGCCCATAATACCATTATTTTAAAGAATTATTTTTTTCTCTGAGTTTTCCATATGAATGCAAAACATCCAACTGAAACTAAAAATGTGTAAAATGCATTCTAAATGCCTTAACAGGCCTACAAATACTTAAAATTTTGTAAGAATAGGTATGATTAATAGACAAAATTATTAACCATGTTTATATCATCAATGATATGAAAGAGAGGGAAAGAGGGAAGAAGAGAGAGCACACCATAGTGCATGGTTATAACTCCAACGGTTCCTCAAACAAAAACTACTAAAGGCAGAGGTTAAGTAAATTTTTCTAAAAATCACTTTATTCATTTTATTCCCTGTGGTCATCTACAGTGATCAAATTCACCAATTGCTTAACTCCACTTCAGTTTAACTTTGCAAACAAAGTCATTGGGTCAACATAAAAGACTCAAAGAGTTTCAAAAGTAGAACATTTTGAAAGGATTTTGTTTCTAATACAAATATACCTTATGGTTAACTATTTAGTAGAAATTGATTTCCTCAAACTTGGTCCAATTATTTGATGAGTTTAAGACAAAACAGCGTCAGCAGCACTTAGACTATTACAACATGGTTAATGTGTAAAAACCAATCACTAATCTCCTGACTTTCCTCAGCATCTTAGTAGAATGTGCTCTGTGTTTAGCTAGTATTGTAATAAAAAGAATGGCAAAAGTCATGATTAAGTCATTCTCATTGTTTAAAATAATGGCATTATAGATAGCATGCTTATTTAATTGCTGCACTGTAACCTCACTGAATTATCAAGCTAAAACGATAAAATTTTCCTGCCAGTTTTCTAAGGTTCATTAGTGCTTCCATATCCCAGATCCTATCGCTATCAGTAGTGTATGATAGAAAACTGTAATTTAAAATTAAATTACATAAATATTATTG
The DNA here is from genome assembly GCF_000181295.1 of Otolemur garnettii. NCBI lineage: Eukaryota > Metazoa > Chordata > Mammalia > Primates > Galagidae > Otolemur > Otolemur garnettii. The sequence continues at coordinate 1,569,703 of NW_003852429.1, read as the reverse complement.
TCCTTTTTCATAAACCAAATGAATACAAGTTAACCCTATGAAAGAAAGAAAACATTTCTTGATGACATCCTTTTGGACATAAACCTACAATCAAAATATTACACTAGGGTACCCCATGATAGTATTAATGTACACAGCTATGATTTAGTAAAAAAATAGAAAATTACACTAGGATTTAAATACCAGCAGGACCGAATAAGCATTTAAAACAAATAAAGTGTGAGCGTCTTTGACATTCCACTATTTCATAGTCATTTTAAGACCCAATACTTTCGAGCGGTGAGATGTCTCAAATCCTTTAGAAGCAAGAAAACCAGGAATTTATTCTCTGACAGTAAGTAATATCAATCAACAATGAATGAATGGTTTCACATAGTACTAAACTTCCTATTGCATTTTGGGGTAGAAAAAAACATTAAATATTAGATTACTCATACTAAGCAAGGGTCAACATAAAAAAATACCCAACTTTAAATTGCTGTATTTATGTATGATAACTTAGATTAACAAGTCTAACTACTTAGCACTTACTGTCTAGGCCTTTCATTTAGTGTTAGTTTCTACTTCATTTTACTAATTCTAATTTTATACATGTGAAATTTAACTCAGTATCACCAATAGGCCAGGAGTGGTGGCTCACACCTGTAATACTACCACTCTGGGAGGCCGAGGCAGGTGGACTGCCAGAGCTCACAAGTTCCAGCACAGCCTGAGCAAGAGCAAGATGCAAAAATAGCCAGGCTTTGTGGCGGATGCCTGTAGTCCCAGCTACTTGGGAGGCTAAGGCAAGAGAATCGCTTAAGC
>NW_003852429.1:1555797-1568879 GCF_000181295.1 Otolemur garnettii | reverse complement strand
CAAGATGGGAAAACCTACAAGTTTAGGGAAGACAGTGTCTAAACTACTAATGGAGGAAGCTATTACTTGCTTGATCCTAGACCTCTTAAACTACACCTGTTTCTAAGGTTAATTTTCTAGTTTAGGCTAATTTTGAGGTTTTTAGACCCTGAGGTCCTATTTACATTGAGTGCTCACTTCCAAAAGCAATCATTTAATGTTCTCTTATTGTACTGCCTAACAAATATTTCATTCATTTCATGCTTTCCCCATTCTTGAAATCTTTCTTTAAACCTGTAGTTGATGTACTTCTACAGTACTTTTGCTAGGATGGGTTTGTGAAAAGTATACCATGAACCTTTCCTGAGAAAAATCTTCACTTTACTTAGAAATGAAGAGCCTCAAAGCTGTCCCCTGGGTAGAGTGCTCTGACATCACAGCTCACAGCAACCTCTAACTCCTGGGCTCAAGCAAGTCTCCTGCCTCTGCCTCCCAAGTAGTTGGGACCACAGGCATCTGCCGGGCTATTTTTTTTTTTTTTTGGTGTAGCCACCATTGTTGTTTGGTAGCCCGGGCTGCATTCAAACCTGCCACCTTAGGTGTATGTGGCTGGCACCTTGGCCACTTGAGCCACAGGCACCAAGCCCATTCAGTATAGAATTTATACTTACATATTATTTTCACAAATATGTGTCAGTTCACTAAGCAGCTTACTTCCCAAGCACTTCAGTGATCTTGTGAATAGCAATAGCCGAAAAGTAAAGACTGTGGTCCTGAGGTCAGACTTATTTCCCATTTCCTAACTTACAAAGCAGGAAAACTGGCTGCTACCTCTAGTTGACATCTGTTCTGAACCCTTTTATCACACTATCACCCACTAGTGAAGTTCCCAAAACCGACGGATCCCTTTCCACCCCATTCAGCCATCCATGTTACCCTTCCACATGTTATGCACAGGTGAACTCCACTGATCTTCCCCTCTCCATCAATGTAAGCATGATACATTTAATAATGGTACAGAAGTATCTACTACACTACATCAAAGAATATATTAACACCAGGTGGCACGCCTGGGGCTCAGTGAGTAGGGTGCAGTCCCCATATATTGAGGGTGGTAGGTTCAAACCTGGCTCCGGCCAAACTGCAACAAAAAAAAATAGCCAGGCCTTGTGGCAGGCACCTGTAGTCCCAGCTACTCGCGAGGCTGAGGCAAGAGAATTGCTTAAGCCCAAGAGCTGGAGGTTGCTGTGAGCTGTGACATCACAGCAGTCTACCGAGGGTGACAAAGTGAGGCCTATCTCTTCAAAAAAAAAAAAAAAAAGACATACTAACAGTAAAACAAGGTTCAGGAGAGATCCTCAATTTATTCAATAGTTATTGAATGCGTATTTTGTAGCATTTTGGGGAATACAAACTAAGATTTGTTCTTTGTTTTCAAAAAGCTTAAGTTCAACAGATTTTATTAGTGGGCCAGATATTACCAAAATAAGAACCACAACTTTCCTCTGACCACAGGCAAAGCACCGTTTACCTCTGTTTCCAATGGCTAAAAATAATCTAGGCTTGGGTAATATGGAACTTTAGTGTAACTGAATAAAACACAAATTACTTAAAAATACTTTAAATTAAAATGCTCTTTTGTTTCCTCCTTTCTGTCTTTTGCTTTGTGGGTTTCCTTGCTTTTTTCTTAGCAATCTAAAACTACATTTTATTTTGCCAGTGGTTACTTTGCAACAAAAATAAGCACATTAAACCATTTCTGTAAATTTAACAAAGCAAAGAACAAATTAGTTATTTACTTTTACCTGTTTCTAAGGTTAATTTTCTAGTTTAGGCTAATTTTGAGGTTTTTAGACCCTGAGGTCCTATTTACATTGAGTGCTCACTTCCAAAAGCAATCATTTAATGTTCTCTTATTGTACTGCCTAACAAATATTTCATTCATTTCATGCTTTCCCCATTCTTGAAATCTTTCTTTAAACCTGTAGTTGATGTACTTCTACAGTACTTTTGCTAGGATGGGTTTGTGAAAAGTATACCATGAACCTTTCCTGAGAAAAATCTTCACTTTACTTAGAAATGACAATGGGTAGTTACTGAATTTGTGAATGTTTTCTTTATGCCTCTATAAATTGACATTTAAATTCTGCAGGCAAAAACTCTTAAAGACAGCTTGGGTTTATTTTTTCTCATTTGATTGTTAAAAAGTATTTTCTTTAACTCATTCATTTCAACTTAAGCTGAGTCACAAATCCTATTAGCAGGTCCATGTCCCAAACCAACATAATTCACGAGAAGACAAAGGGAGATGTTGTAGATAAAACGGCTCCTAGCAATATCTGCTTCCTAATCCCAGTGGCTGCAAAGAGGAATTAAGGCTGCTCATCAAATGACCTTAAAATAATATTTAATTATATGCTATAAATAACAATTATATTTTATAATATTTATATATTATACATACTTTACATATATATAATTTCTCTGAACTTATGCTTTAATATCTGAGTGGGCTCAATATAACCCAGAGGAAGGGGAAGAGGGAGACTGAAGAGGTCAGAGTAGTGAGATACAACCATCTTCTACAGCTGGACATGAAAATAGAGACCCTAAGCAATGAATGCCGCAGTCCTCACGGCCAAAATGACAAGGAAACAGCCCATGAAACCCGTGCCATGAATCCCTACCTACAGAACTGTAATTTGTTGAGAGCCATGAAGTTGGGATAATTTGTTAAAAGAGCAATATAAAACATAATAGACAATGGGTAGCGCCTGTGGCTCAAAGAAGTAGGGTGCCTGCCCCATATACCAGAGGTGGCCGGTTCAAATCCAGCCCCCGCAAAAAAGAAAAAAAAAAAAAGACAAGAACATGCCAAAAATAGAACTGAAAATTGCACTAAGTGCTTTGAGTAAAACAAGTGGCAGAGATAAGGGAACAGGGCATAGTAAGGGAAGGCCTTTTGGAGGAAGTAACATTTAAAGACCTAGAAGCAGCAGCTGAATCGCCCATGCTGAATCCAAACGAAGAGCACTTCTTGCGTCTTACCACTTACGTTCAAGTTATCACCTCACCTGAGAATTCTCTCCCTTTCCCCTCCTATCACTACTGTAACTGCAATCTATTTTTGCCATTTGGTGCCAGTCAAGATAAGATTTATGTCCCTGACTTTTACCATTGTACTCTTTCAGCCACTCAGACCACCTGAGCATCCTGTGTACTTCAGGGAGTGTTTTCAGTGTCACTGTCACTAGACCAGGCATCCTGAAACTACAGCCCACGGGCCACATGCAGCCCACCTAGGACATTAATCCGGCCCGCCGGGTGTTTTGGCTGCTGTTGCCTGTTCTGCTTAGCAGCAGGCTCCTCCCAGAGCCCTTAGTCTGGCCCTCCAACGGTCTGAGGGACAGTGAACTGGCCCCCTGCTTAATATCTAGACAGCGCGTAAGGCTCTGGAACTTAAAAGTAAACTTGCTCAAGCACAGTGAAGCTGGAAGTTCTGAAGGTGGAGACAATGGAGGCTTGATGTAAACTTAAACAGCTACAAGCAAACTATCTTCTTGACCGAGATGGGAAAACCTACAAGTTTAGGGAAGACAGTGTCTAAACTACTAATGGAGGAAGCTATTACTTGCTTGATCCTAGACCTCTTAAACTACAGTGTAATAATCCTTAAATAGTATTCTTTAAACTTGACCCATTCATCATCAAGTACCATGTTGTGACTCAGAAAGTAGACATCAAACTGGAGTTTATATATTCCAAGAGCCCACAAGCTACACAAATATCATGTGTAGTTTTAGGGAAATCAATTGCCTTATCAATTTGTTTCCTAAAATTAATTGGAGATGTCTGGTTTTCCCTTACCATCTTTCTCTCACATTTAGCATGCACGTACAGACATACAGAAAGAATATTTCACAAGTACACTGTTTACTTATCTTGCTTTGTCCTAGGGTGTCAAAGGGACTTGAAATTTCATCAAGGCACCACACACCATGGTAAAGCTTCCTATATTCTTGATACCTTCTGCTGAGACTAAAGCTGAATGCTGGAAAACTGCATAGTATTTAGGTCAACATTGGTATTCTAAATGTCAACGTACTACAGAAAGAAGCTAGAACTCTAAAACTGTTTGTAATCAAAAGGGCTTGAGACTGGAGAAGAAAACAAGAGTGATTAAAATTAGGAGACAGCTTCTCATCCAGGGAACAAAATCATGTACTAACCTGTCACTAAGCACCACCCGTCAGGCTCTTCACCTTTCTTGGCTTTCTGTCCAGGGCTCAACATCCACCTGGTTGCTTTGCCAGTTGCTAACTTTTATGAGACCTACAAGCCAGGTTTAACATTTGCTTCCAATAGACCAGACCACTGTTACATTTCCACATGAATGGAATATGTATCAGGTTTTTCTTCTTAACCCCTCAAGATTTCTTAAGAGCTCATTCAGTTTTCCTAGAGCTGGAGGATTATTGTACACCATACATCCTCACTTTTTACTTACCCAATCCTCCTGCTCACCAACGCTAATCACTCACCAGATATTTCTATTTGCCAATAATGCACTTTACAGTCCAGTCACTACATCTTTCAAAGTTCCATTATGTATCAGAGTTGTTGTTGTCACTTCCTGAGCCTGTTTCCTTCTACCAGTAACATTCACCCACAGCAATTCATATGCGTTTATTCAAGGTGGAGTGCCGTCTCCACAACAGACAGCTGGAACAAACATCAAGCCACACATCTTCAAAGCCCTGACCTCAAGGAATTACACCGTCCAGGATTCAGGGTGGGGAGAAGACTTAAAAAGTAAAAAAGCCCCACCAATTCAGGTTTTAGGGCAAGGGCCTCCAATCCTGTATTTCTAATAAGACTCCAGATGCTACTAACTAGCAAAAAGAACTCTGAGAACACAGTTTGAGAGAGCACCAGTTTGACATTTATGCACAAAGACTGGAAGAAAACAGACCAAGTCATAGGTAACTAACTGGGTGGGGATTTTCCAAACTAAGGTAAGACCAAGCGCAAAGTCCATTAAGTGAAAATCTGCCTGGCTGGAGAAGTCAAATGATGAGAGTGACTCAGGGTTCTTTAACAGGCCTAGGATGAAGGGAACAGTGAATGAGCTGGGTTCTGATATACTAAAAGTGTAATTTCAATCAAGAGCAGATGATAGGTCACAAATACAAGAAATGCTCAAAACCCCGCAGAAGCTACATCTGTTGTAACTTTAAACTTAGAATTTTAGACTAACAGCCTGAAAAGGTAGTTTTCACAATTTTTTAAGGTAGAGTACTAGAACATTCCTAAGACCACTTTAAAACAGAATTATGGGATTTCAGATTAGAAAAATTTCAAATGTGTTAAGATCTGAGTTCTGCGGGGACTGCAGGTAGAAGGAATGAGGTAGGAAACAAGCCTAATCCCTATTTCAACCAACTGCTTTGGAATAGCTGTCAGAATAAAGTGTTCTAAGGCTCCTTCTGCAAGCCTTAGGGGGAAAATCCAAATGCCGGACGGGGCGGAAGGCTTGAAAAATGATTGTACACCCTTACTTTTTCAAAATGCCCCTGACCACCGTGACACGGAAAATACCTATACAGCTCAAGGACAACTATGTACCACAAATAAAAAGAAGTGTGACTGAAGTTGGAGTGTGCATTCAGAAGCAAATGCAAGGCTGGGACTGGCAAGTGTTTTGTGGAATAAAAGAACTCTGCTACAAAACCAAGTGGAATAAAAGCACAAGGAATATACACATATTGCTTCTTCTCATTTAGTCTCCTACTTCCATACAAATTCTAGGATGTTGGTGTTCTCCAGCATGACAACCAAGACAATTCCCAAAATACTGTCTGCTCGGCACGCTGTCCTACTCTCCCCACAAAGATTCTAATCTAATTCATCTGCATTAAAGTTTCAGATCTATTTAAACAAAAATCTTTGGTTAATCCCAAGGTCCAGCTGGATAAGAACCTTACCTTGGAAATTCAAAATTACTTTAGAACTCTAGCACAACATATCCTTGTTTTAAGAGATGAAGCTGGACTCGCTGCCTACAACCACTTTACAGGTCCCTCAATTTTCATTTAATCCTGCTCTGGGAATCTACTGGAGTGGTGTGCCAATTACATAAAAACATCTTGACTAAGTATAGAAGAACTGATCTCTTAAAAACTCACTAGCTGAATTTAAGCTTTCATTGTCCTCTTTGTAAGCTTTTTTACACATACACTTTTAAAAACAGATACATGAGTATGTGCTCACTTCTATAAAACACATACATACTAACTTAGGCCTATCGTCTTATAAAAAGTAATCAAGCACTTACTACTTGGTACCAATCTTAGGGTAGTTCTTTGTGAACCACATTACATACCTGCACCATTAATGATCAAATCAGCCTGCTAGCCTTTACAAAAATCGGCCCTTTGTATCCACATCTAACCAAGCAGATTTTAAAAATATTTTTGGAAAAAAAATTTTCACATTTCCAAGAAACAAAACTTCAATTTGCCTCTTGCCCAGATCTGTTTCCTCTCTTGTAAATAATGTGTAGGTCCTGTGTAGTATATAAGTAAACTAGAGATAATTTAAAACATATGGGAGCAGGGCGTACATTATACACCAATGCTACACCATTTCATGAGAGGGACCGTGGCACCCGTCGATTTTGGTTATCTGCTGAGGGTCCTAGAACCAACCCAATCCCCCACTGATACTAAAGGTTCAACTGTACTAAAACTGCAAAAGACTGCAATTTCCCTTGCTTTACTGGCCCCAGGAAAGTACAACGTAATACCTTATTTTTTCAAGTTACCATTTTTTAACATTTAGAAAGTGCTGAGCTTTGAGGGTTGCTCAGAACATATTTTCAATATTTTAAACACTGTACAGACTCATTAACATTCAACCTAGAACCAACAACCGTGTGACTACTGAGTAAAAACAGGCCATACTTTGGCCTCTCTTAGCTTGAATTTCCATGTTAGGAACAGAGGTTTAAAAAACCCACCATATTAACATATGTACAGTATTCCAGTAAAAACACAATGAAGACGTTCAGACTTAACTACATAATACAAATCCCAACTATAACTTAAAAATAAAAACTAACAAACCGTTTGAACGTAAAATCTGATATGAAGAGCTCTTCGGTTACAATTTGGATCCCAAATCAGTCTCCAAATTAAGTTAATTCAAGTGTGACCACCTTTCTCAAGTGAATATTGACACAAGTTTAAATTCAGAGTTCATTTACCAACTTTCCATCCTGCTTGCACATCATTTTTCCTCACATTGTCTATAAGATTCCATAGATAATGAATGTTAAGTAATACAATGCAGACACACAACTTTAGTACCCGCTCCCACTTCCCCAACAAGCAAAAATTTTTGGACCATCTGTAGTGACAGACAAAAAAAAAAAAGAAAAGAAAAGAAAAACTGCTACATTAAGATTAAAAATGTTTATTTCAATATGCTCACACTGGACAATTTCTTAACAAGCAGTTTAAAAATGCTGCATTTCACTTATTAACATTAAGCACACTAGGAATCAAACAGCCTGGCCAAATACATACTCAGGGCATACCTGAATGCCATGTGCTCAAGTTATTAGAAAAGCGAAAACTAAGCCTTCTTCAACAATTCATCTATGATCTTAAAATTCATGTAACATGTGCATTTTCTTAATGATCCTCCACAACTCAGTAATGTGACATACCCCAAACTTACCAAATAGGAAACTACATCAATTTTGGACTTCAGAATGTAAGTTACATAACCATTAAAGCCAAAGAATAATCTGAGGTCTTAAGTGGGCATGACAAATCTTACAGACAACAAAAACTGGCAGTATATATTTACTGGGCTCCTCTTACCTTCGCTGCTCAGCAGAGATTTTAATTCTCTAATGTATGACAAACTACAAAGCACTGTCAATTACTAACAACAGTATTTCATTAAAAACATAATATACTTCAATGAGACATCAAAATGTTCTCCAAGCAGCTGCAGGGTGCGTTGTCAGGAATTGGTTTGTAGGACTCTTCAAACCACATGGAAAGACTCACGTCTGGCTTGTTGTGGTTAGACAGGTTTGCCTGTAAAATAAAGATCTCGAAAGTTTTCAGTAAAATCACTAATACTTTGCAAGCAGCTTTAAAAACAGTTTTAAGAAAATACAGGGTAAAAATAAGAATTTTTTGTGCACAACACAAAAGAATATCAAGAGGTCCATTTTTTAACAATATTAAGGTTATGTTTTAACCTGAAGCAACATATTCCAAGTCTCAAGCAACTTCAAGTTCAGAGCACTTTAAGAGTTGAAGCTGTTTTTCCCTAGATCAACTAGTTGCCTCATCTCACCTGTATCTCAAAATAATAACAATATTAACCTTTTTTTAGACAGAGTCTCACTCTGTGACCCAGGGCAGAGTGCAGTGGTGTCATCACAGATCACTGTAACTGCCAGGCTCAAGCAATCATGCTGCCTTAGCCTCCAAACAGCTGAGACTACAAGCAGGCACCACTAATGACAGGCTACTTTTTAACTTTTTGTAGATGGTGTCTATGTTGCCCAGGCTGGTCTTGAAATCCTGGCCTCAAGTGATTATCCCACTGCACTGGGATGCAGTGCTGGAGTTATGGGCATGAGCCACTATGGTTGGCCTAATCGTATTAAGTGGTGACCTTCATATATATAAAATTGCATAGCTTGTTATCATGCCTAAGAAAATCTTAACAAAACCAAGAACATACAATTTGCCACATTCTAAAGCCAGAAGCTAATCAAAAGTAATTCATACCAAACCCTATCTATACAACCACCACTTACTGCTAGCCCCACAACAAAACATTAACATGTATGTTTACTAGATTTGAATCTTAGTTCATAATTAAATTCAGAACACAATGAATACTACAGTTTCAATATTCAGGAAAAAAGTTAACCATCTAAGACTTTATTAAAATTTGACTTACGCTTTAGCACATTTAAGAAATCATCTAGCAGGCTTCATATCACTGTTCCATTTAAAAAACAATTCTTGTGTACTTCCTCAAAAACTTTAAAATGAAATCATATGGTTTGATAGATGTAAACATCACTGTTTTGATTTATAACCACAGCACACCATTTTACAGATTACTGTGAGCGATGGAAAGGTTTTGGAACTTTAGCAATGTTTGTCATTCAATAACCACAACAAAACAATTTTTAGGATCCCTTCAATTCAGAAGGTTCAAGAACTCAGCTGAAGGACAATTATATTTCCATTTTATAAATCACTGTACAATTCTGATTACTTTCTCTTCCTGAAAATTATCTGTGAATCAACCCCAGAATAGTTAAATTCTTACCTTTTTTAATCAAGAATCCAAGATCAAGTTCCTTATATTTCTTGAAGAGGGGATATTATCAGAAGTGAACTTTTCCTGGTAGACTTCATAATGTATTTTAAAGAGATGTTTTCTAAATTTATCAGGTGATTGCTAAGATTACATAAATTCATTTCATATTACTGACAGTCATCTTTCCTCCAATACACAATGAAATTCCTCAAAACTTACTGTTCAAACTTGGGTCCAATTTTAACTGGTCCCTTTAAATCTATTCTTAAGGCAATCCACAATGTTCTACACATGGACTAAAGTCAGAACACATGACAGAAAAGGCAGAAACATTAAGTAAAACATTGTTACTGACACTTTCTAGTTTCCACTCCAGTGACCTAAGTCACATAAGCCTTTTAGTCAATTATCATTATTACCAAAGTCCAGCTTATGAAGGCATTAGGGAACATAAATGTTAACTACAGACTTAATGAAAAGCTAATTTCACATTCTCTTCCCACCACTACACTGTTGGCATTCTGGAAGAGTGTACATACACTTTGTCCCACCATTTAGTGTCAGGACATCCCTTTTTATCTCTTCAACTTCCATTTCTTAAGTTGCAGATGGTTAAGAACAGTCTGAGGATCCTGTCCACTTAATGGCTTATACATCATTAACAACCACACAGAAAAACTAGCACACAATCAATTAACAGCTGCACATCAACAACTCATGTACTGGTAAAACAGTACTTGTTTAACAGAAACCCCGCCCCCATTCTAAACTCCACGTATCATATAACCTCTTTTAAGATTTAAACAGAATGGCACTTTTACCAAATTTACATACTTAACTAATGTTATGAATAACATTACGTATTAACTTTTTTTTAGATTACATAAAATGTGCTAGGATAACACTATGTCCAAACAAGGTAAAGAGGCACAGCCTCACTTTTATAGACTATTGTCATGCATTTACAGATCACAGTCATAATGAAAAATGTAACTTAACAAAGCAGTCAAAAGTTATATTGCCAAATATATACAACACGTGCAAACTCAACAAAAATGTGACTTTAAGAAAACCAAAAGTTATACATGTTTTACACGGAAAAATCAATAAATCAGAGTTATACAGTTTTTAATAATCCATATCTCTGCAATACTCAACAGTGGAAGTTGGAATCTTCAGTAATATTAAATTTTCAAAATCTTCTGGTCACAATCCCCACCAAACTCAACAGGCCGGGACAAGTGCAATACCATACAGAAACACAGCATTGCAACCGATCCCAACCTGTGTAGAAAGGGGTTTGATTTTCCCTTACTTTTCTACAGACTTTTCACTACCACAGTCAGTTTTGCATGGATTTGCACAGCAGAATATCACACAGCTGGATGCAAACCTGCAAAACTAACCATAGAACAGTGCTCAGTAACAGGACAGTTTGACTGGGCGACAGGCTGAAGCTGGAGTTCTGCAGCTAGCAGTACTTTAAGTGCTCATGATGCAGTAGATAACTAAACACTACCTGCACTATAAGCACTTTAGTGCTACAGAAGCTGTCACATCGGATACACCGGGCAAATTCTACATTGACACAATAAAAGTACACACAATTAGTAAAAATCATTTGAAGGAAATAGCAGGCCACCATCAGTTTTGCATAGATTTGCACAACTACATTCTTCTTGTAGTGCAACTATGCAAAACTAACAGAGGACTGCAAACAAAAACTATTAAAACACCTATATACTTGCTTGGCTTGAATTATTGGATGAAAACATAACTTCTTATGCCAGAAGGAGCACTTAGGGCAGTAGATGCTAATCTACTTCACTATCTGCACTAGATGCACCTTAGAACAAAAAGCACTCAACATCAGCAGGCCCTGCGCTTTAAAGCCCACCTTGGCTTCCCGAGGCAGCTGTCACCATAATGCTACAAGTGCCTTCACTGCAGTAGATGCACATATCACTACCTGCACTGTAAGCACTTTGACATTATTCTGACTGGTCACAATCTTCAGTTTTACAAGGTGATGTTCTCTTTATTCCTGCTAAATTTGAAACAGTTAGAATAACACCTCAAACTGTTGACAGGTAAAAATCATACAAGTTCAGCATAATCCCTAATACAGAGGAGAAAAATAGTTTAATTATCTCAAAGCTATGAGGTCCATTTTGACACACTTTTAAGCCTTAAAAATATTAAGAAAATTCTTCACAGAAGGCAATCATAACAATCATTCTAACACTGCTAAGTGGTGGCTCTCCTTTATGTCTACCCTTTCCCAAAGTATACTTAGATAAAAATAAAAATAAGACATCAGACTGCATATAAATGAAAATATCAACATGGCAATTTATGTGTACCTTTTAAGAGGAAGGCTTCATATCCACGTGGCAAAACATTTTCTTTTTCTTCTGGCTTCCAATTAGCAAATATTTGATGAAATGATTAATAAAATTACTGGTCAGACTACACTTCCAGTTTATTAGCTGTAGAATTTACATATCCTGTTTCAATGATTTTAAACCTAAAAAATTTATCACCCCAGATCACATCTATTTTAACACCCAGTTTAAAAAGGTTCTAAAAATTCAGTTTTGTAAACTGTTTCACCAAGTTTCCAAAAATGTGTAAGGATATTTGTGTGTACATTTACTACCTTAAAAGTTAGCTCATGCATATATGTGAGTAAATTTCCTATAAAAGGTAAAGTGAAAAAAGTACAAACACCTATTTAACTCTTTAAAAACCCAATCCTATCTCATTATTTATTCAACTCACACATAACACGAGAAACTTGTTTTAAAGAAAAGTTACCGAAGAAAATTAGAATATACTTACCCAGTCGGGAAAACTTCCTTCTCAGCAAGTATCCTCAGAAAAGCAGTTGGTGCAGTTAGGTCCACGTGTATGACTGGGGTTGGGGAGGGGGAGGAATAAGGAAAAAAGATAAACATTTGCCCAAAATTACTACCACCCTCCAAATGTATACTTCAATTTGCTTTTTCCCAACTTCCTAATACCAATTAATTCCACCCATTTGCAAAATCGTAGATAACAAAGTCGAGCAGTAATACCAGTACGATTTAAAAGACCAACAATGCATGGGTAAAAATGTGGAGAAGAATAAAGTAGAAAAATCCTTAAATATCAGATACATGTCTTAATTAATAAAGCTTCTGAAGTACTACTACGATCAGCAGCAGTCATTAACTCTACTGTACAGCTCCATTAAGTGGAAAAAACGCAGCCAAGGGACTAGTCTTCACCACCCCTCCCCCAACCAAGACCTCGTGGCTGCAAGCCGGGATAAAGAGTTGTTTCCCCAACTGCTGTGGTCCTGATGGTATGTTGCTAATCTTTCCTTTTGGTGGTATTGCAGCAACAAGCCTGCTTTCCTCAGTTCCTCTCCCCTTTGCTCCAGCCTAGGAACAGAAAACGGGGCAGGAACAGCAGAGACTGCAAAGTGCCCGCCACGCTCATGGAGCCCGGACCGAAGGCACATGTCGCACAAGGGGGAGCGCGGTCTTGCGGTTCCTTGCACGGCCACCAGGGGGCGTCGGGTCAGACTCGGGCCCCGCCGGACGCGGCAACCCCCCCAATCCGTTTCCCGGCGGCAGCCGCGCGGCGACCGGCAGCGCCGAGGCCCGAGCGCAGCGGGGACGCGGGCGCGCCGCCCCTCCTTTGTGTCCCGCAACCCTCCCCCCCCCGAGCCCGGCCCAGAGGGGCGGGGGCTCCGCGGCCGC
>NW_003852429.1:1544986-1555071 GCF_000181295.1 Otolemur garnettii | reverse complement strand
CTCGGCCATCCCGCGTGCGAGCGAAGGGGCAGCGAGTCGTGGCTGCCACACGCCGGAGCGGCCAACGGCCTGAGACCCGCCCCGGCCACGCCGCCGCCGCCACGCTGCCCCGGGCCAGCCCGCCCCGGGCCACTCCGCCCCGCCCGCCAGACCCGGGCCGCACACAACAGGTTTCACTCAGTCGTTGGAGGGGCGGGCAGACTCACCAAGAGGAGTAGCCGCCACCATCTTCGCCTCGCCCGCCGCGGGCTCTCGCTCCCGCCTCCCCACCCGCCTCCGCTTTACTACGACCGGAGGCCCCAGGCCGGGGGTGCGGCCGGCCGGCCGGCCCGCCCCGCGAAGAGGGCTTCGCTGAGGGGCGCGAGCCACCGCGGCGCCGCGGGGGTCGTCCCCACCCCCTCGGCCTCGCCCGAGGGCGCGAAGTGGCGCAAAAGCGCAGGTCGGGCGGCGGCGGCGCCACCTCGAAGGACCATGTGGGTGAATGAAGGGCGGCGGCTCCCGCCTCAACGTAAATACGGACAAGCCCCACTCCCTCATTAGCATAAAAAACAAAGTACTTCCGACCTCCCAACCCGCCCGCCAATCACCGCAGGCCCCGCCCACGGCGGCTCGTTCTTGGCGGCCCGGAGAGCGGGAGCCGGGAGCCGCTGGCGGCGCCGCGCAGCCTTCCCCGGGCGGCGCTCCCCCCGCAGCCCGCCCACTGCCGCCCGCCTAGCGGAGCGCCTCACCCGGACACCTCGCGCCACGCCTCCGGCACGCCCTCCGTTAACTCGCTGTGCGCGCGTGCAGACCCCCGCGCGCCGCACACCCTCCTGGAAGCGCACGTTTCCTGGGGCTTCCTGTGAGCTCTGCTCTGCCTGGGACTCGACGTGTCTGCGGTCCGATTACACTTTATTACTTTACTTGCCTTTGGTGGGTTTCTGTGGCAATTAGGGGCCTGCTTCATGCCCACGTGAGCCGAAGATAAGTGAAATTCAGTGACTTTCATATCGAAACGGAATTAGTGGAAAGATAGTTTTGGACCCAGAAATAAATGCCTTACGCCCGACACTGTTAGTAATGCACAAGTCGTTGAAATGTATTTCCTTAACCTGACCGTGTGTAAACCAAAACGCATGCCTGAACGGAGGTTTCACAGCTGCAGTACCTGAACCCCCTCTCATGCCCAACTGCATGTAGTAAGATCTCTGGGCTCCCAGAGAAATAGCACAGCTCGTAAGGAACCTCATGAACAACTAAAGCTGAGCAAAGAAGCCCACTCAGGAGCAACTACTATACACTGTGGTTCAGGAAATGCCAGAATTCTCAGAAACACGGTTGTTAAAAAGTGAGGATTCATAACAGTTGCCACAAATGTAGTAATTTAAAATTGACTTTTAATAATCTAGTAAGTAGTTTGGAAAGCACATACCACTGTGTTTCGTGATTTTACAAGTCGACTGCAACACGTATTACCAGAAAATGTCTATTATGTTCAAGTGTGAAAAATTTTGACATTCAAATCTCGACAATATTGACATTTACTGTCTTTCTGACCCATTTTATCATGCTTTGCTTAAATTCAGTTGTCGAGCTAGTGATATGAAAACTAATGGATCAAAATCTTGTTTTTGATAATTTTCACATTAAAGATCTCTTTTCTAGATCTTTCTTAATTTGTAAATCAAAATAGAGAGCCAAATCTAAAATTTAACAACATTTAACCTCTCTGTAACATAGTCATTTATGAGTCTTTCAGAGAAGAAAACATTGCTAACTTTATGAGAAATCTGAATGTACATTACTTTTGGCCAGCATTGACTAATATATCGATTTCATTTTCTTTAAAACTTTATCTTCTGTTATAAATTAGAATGATTAAAGTGAGACATTACTGCGAATAAGAGTGTTTGTCACACTCTTTGAATCACGGGAAATCCCACCTATGTACAGTTTTCTTATTAATCTTATCCTCATCATTTCCTTCCAATTACAAACACATGGAAATACTATGAGCTTTACAAAGCTGTTTTTAGACATCTAATCCTAATTGTGGAATTTCGACATACAAGCAACTATTTTCTGTGACTATGCCAGAGGGATTTAATTCTTAACATATATTAACAATATTTACAGTAATCAGGACTTTGGAAGATGTAAATTCATTTAAAGTTGGAAATCCCAGAAAGTTTCAGAATTAGTAGGCTGCATTTTATTTTATGGGGTTCGCTCATACTGCCTTTCAAAATTAATAAACAAATCGCCTCAAGTATAATTAGAACAACTAAAATCATTCCAATCCCAATGAATTTAAAGTTTAGCCAATGTTACTTTTTTCTTGAAGTCACTCCTAGCTAGAAAGTCATCCTCCTCAATTTCAGGGGCCACAACTAGATATACTGTAAAGGAAGGATTTTGTGGTTATGATTTTGAAGATCTCAAAAATATCTGAATGGCTAGCAAATGGCTTTTGCAACCAAGGAATGTGAAAATAAAGCTGTCTGAAATGCCAAAGTAAACACACAGACTTCTCAAGTCAGCTAAAACACAGTACTGTTTTGCACAATCCGGAATGTTGTAGATGAAATGAAAAGCTGAGTTCAATGTCAGAACAGTTCCGTATAACTGACTGTTTACATGATATATAATAGCAAGTAGTAGAAAATGTTTTCTTTCCCTTTCCATCCATGTTTCAGAGTCAAAACATCGATGTTATGAATTAGGAACATATGAAAAGTTCTTCACCTTACTAATAACATTGAGAATTTTATTTCCTACCTTTGATTTTTTGACTATGCCATTATCAATTGACCTAATCATGTTGAATTTTTGAAAAGATATATTCTGTTAAAATGCTCTGTTTTTTAACATAACTGTAGGATTTTGAGAAACTAATAAAGCAATAATCACAAATGATGAATATGAACACTTAGGAATAATATAGGAATCTAAGATAAATATGAACTCCTTGGTGTTATTTTAAACCTATGTCTATACATAATTTCAATAGCAATTCAGAGATAGTTTATACATCTGCTACAGCAATTAAGTATATTTCGCATTTGGCAAGTTGGCATTTTTAACGTAAATGCCTCTGTTATTTTCCCACAGCGCTTATATTTTGGGAGAAAAGGAAACAAATTTGAATGCCATTTTGAAGTTAGAAAATTAACTGGTTATCAACCAAGAACTTTTTGGACTCTTTTTTGTAATGTAGCAAACAGTGATCAAAAACACAAATTTAGTGATGAAATCTGGGAGTTTTTATAATCCACATTTGTAAATTCCTGAAAATGTGTAGTTGAAGTTCTACTAAATTAATTATGTTTCCTGTTTCGGATGTTTTTTAAATATTCAATCAATTTGACAATCATGTATTGAATGCCTGAAATTCAAAGTTATAACAAGGAATAAGACAGAACCTATACTTTGAAAAGTTCAAGAATGGCAAAATATTACTAACTCCTGTAAATCTTTCACAAATAAGCTAAATGTTTCATGCCTTCAAGCAATTATTTTATTTGTTCCTTCCAATTTTTTCAAACAATTCCTCTAATGGCAAATTACTTTATTTTCTTAATTTAGAACATCTGTATTTCATATGTATCATTAGATAATCATGCATAACATGAATATGTAGATTATTCACTACAAATGGTATTCCAGGGTGCTAATGACAATAGACTTGTAGTGAACACAAATACTATGATCACTTAACCTAACAATTCCACCTATGGTTTGGGAATTAAGAAGTTGTAAAATTACAGAGGCAAAGATGTATAAATGTGTGTTTTTAAATAAAGAAAAAACTTGAAGAAAGTGCCTTTTTTGTATCTTTGAAATTGTCACCATGGTACTCTATAAAACCAAATGAGGGTAACTGATGTATTTAATTAGGAAAACCAGACATTGTAGGTACTATTTATTACAACAGACAGTCTTTACCTTTAAAGTATTTCAGTATATATTGATGTCTATTTGTATACATGTATGTATGTATGTAAATGGTTTGGATTTTACAAAAGAAATCTAATGCATTTTTTAATTAAACAGTTAAAGACAGTGTATAGTAAAGTATTTCACTAGTTTGTCACTTGTTTTTACTAGAAAGTTGAAATACCAAAATTAGAAGTAGCTTATTTTTTAATTTCTTGGTCATAACACAGGGGTTCTCAACCTGGCTGTTCTTTACCATCACACTAGGAGGCTTTAAAACATGTAAATGTCTTGCCCTGTTTGTAAATAGGTGCAATTCAATTTAGGTGTTCAGAAGTGGGACCAAAATTATTTTATAAAAATGTTCAGGTCATGCTTATGTGACATCGGGACTGATAAGCTCTGGTACTTAGTTCTTGATTTAGACAAAAATTTTTGACTAATCATTACTATTATCTGGCTAATCTTGATAGGTTTTGTGCCTGCATTCATCCTGGTGGCATGTAGGTGCGTTACTGACAGAGAACAGTGAGAGATTGACCAAGACATCCAAATCCCCGATTAGGGAGTTGTGGACATAAAGGTTAATTAAAAAGACAAAACCTTCAGAAATAATTTTGAAAAACCGAACATCCTCAACTGTAGTGACCTTGGTTTATAAAGCACACTGGAAATTTTAGAGTGCTGTTATATTTTCACGACCATATGAGGTTGCAGTTTAGTTTAAGAAATTGGCTTAACAGTGGAAAATCTTTACTCACATGGATTGTGTTGTGCCTGAAATAATTTTTTTGGAGTGGCAAACTTTAGGTATAATAAATTGAATGTTTTCACTCAATCCCTTAGCAATGAGAAAGGGGTATAGGAAGATCACCTGGGTCATCCACGTAATTTTAAAAATATAACACACAGACAAAAAGAAGAAGGGTATAGAGTGGGAGAAATTGCCAAAATTACCAAATGCCTCTTATCTTAATTATATAATTTTTTTATTCAATTTCCTAAAATCTTCTATTTTTTTTTTTTATTTTACATTCTTGCTCTCAACAATGCAGGATTTAACCTCAACTTATAGCAGGAGAAAAAAGCTGAATTAGTCATTTAAGTTTATTCTGGTAGCTAAAAGTTTCAGAAACAAGATATAGATTACATAATTTTCTGTTTAAGATTGGTCATAATAACACATATTGCACAGTTGTCTTATTATTTGACAAAACTCTTAAGCACCAATATTCATACTAATAGTTAAGCCTAATTTTACATATGTTGAGGTAATAAAAAACAATCTTTATTTTATATAAATTCCAATTCATTATGAATGTCTTTAATAATTTGCCTTTCTAAGAGTCCTGTTAAAGTTGAGGAACAGTGTATTCAGATGGAAGATTTGTGATGGTTCCATTGATTTATTTCTAAAAGTATGTAATGTATAGATGAACTGATACCATTAAAAAAAACTCAACAGGAACATTTACATGAGACTTTGAAAAAAGGGGATACATTTTTGAGAAAATCTGAAAACCAAAGCACCCTACTTCCCCTAAATGCCAGATAATTAAGACTTTTCCCTACACAGGCAGTAAATTTCTGGCTTCTTTTTCACATAACCAAAGTTCAAAACAAGTAAGTATTTTGCAAAGAGCTGACTTGGTAGAACCAAAACTAAGAACAAATGATGATACTTCTAAATCTGAAGTGATGAAAGTGTAAGGCAATGAATGTTACAGAGTGAGCAGCGGCTTTTCAGTGCAGTTGTCCAAAGAAAAATGAGTTCCCACACAAGTCTCAAAAATCATCCTTGAGAATATAAAGACATTCTTCTCTGAGAAATACATGATGATATTGTGTGGGGAGGAAGACCAGCTACGTCTGACACATTTGTTTATAAGAACTTTACAAAACTACGTGGGCATAAATTTAATGGCCAATGATATTAAATTTAGCCACATGTGCTTAGATGTGTTCACTGTTGATATTTGTTTGCAAAATATTTCAAGCGAATTGTTTGTTCTTCCATGGCTGGGAGATCATAGTACTTGTTATTAGGAGCTGTAGGTAAAGTTAATCCAAGATAGTCTTTAAAGCCAAATTAAGATAGGAAGAGAGGAGGAAAGCTGAAGTTTATGAGCAAGAAAACAAATAGTCCCTGACTCACCCCAGCCCCTGTTAAAACAAAGAGGAAGATGCAGTCCCAACAAAAGGAATAGGGTATGAAAAATAACCTTGGAAGGTAGAAATAATCTATATTTAGATCTAAGAGATGTTTGCATGAGTGTAAAAAAGTCACCCTTCAATACTGATGATTGGTGTACTTTATGTCCTTTATTCTAAGTATATTATTTCTCAGTTTGAAAACAGTAATACTAATAACAATAACAAGAAGGAATCAGTGTAAGAACCAAAAGCAATCAGAAGAGCAGGGATTAATGAATACATGTAAGGATGGTTTGGTTAAATACCTGCTTATTGGTGATTCTTAGATTTTGCATGTTCTTTAAATGATCATATATGGATGAACTAGTCAATTAAGGAGTCATGGGCAGGACAGACTAATCATCACAGATGATATTTAGGAAACCACTAGTGCCTAATACTAGTCAGAAGAGCTGACTTTTAGGACATCAAATATTTAAGAAGAAACTGACCTCTAACATTAGCCAAAAGAATTCTCTTTTACAGTATTAAGTGTCTAAGAGATGGCTACCATCTTGCATTATCCAGGTGAGTTGGCTATTTCAGTATGCATTCTTTACATCCTCATCAAACATTAGTTATAATTGTTGACTATTTTAATACCTGGTGTTCAGAAAAGAATAGTGCCTAATATTGGCAAAAAGAATTAGCTATTTTGATGTCTAATATAAGCTCTCTTAAAATAACTGGCACAGAATATGTGCTCAAAAATGTTTATTGAAGTAACCAATGAACATGAGAATCCTATCCGAAGAATCATGAATGCAATTTCTATTTTATGAATGTATCTTTGGAGACATATTTAAACATAAGCCTTATAATCCTTTCTAAAAAAGGAGACAGAATTTTCTTGGTTTTATTTATACTCATGGAGTAGTATTATATAAAGTAGCTTAATTAAAGTCTTGGTAGAAACCAGTGGCATGCTAGAGATTAAAAGAGACCAGAACGAATAGATGGACAAGATACTGGTACTGGAATCTGTCAAGGTTATCAGGCTTCTGAGCTGTGAAATCAGAACTGAGTTGAGACCAACAGCTGACATATTGATAATGGCTGGGGGCAGGGGTGTAATCAAAATGACAGGAAGGCAGAAAGACACAAATAGGAGAGGCCGATTATGGTTAACTAGCTGACTCAGGAGCAGAGAAACAGAAAGATAGGTGAGGTCCAGACAGAATCAGCCACTTGCATCATGAGAGGGTCTTAGGAAACACATTTTATCTGGGATGGCCAGAACATTCTTGAACCCCTGGTGAAAGTCCTCTGTCTTAAAGATCATTGAACACTGCCTTTCTCCATTGACCCTGAGTCATTCTGTCATTCTGCTATCACAGTTACTTCTTTACAAGTGGGCGATTAGGAGAGTTCATTTAGTTTTAGGTGGGATGTAAGTTGATTCAACACATTTCTAGGGCTCTCTAAACTGTATCATATCTCTCTGACATAAAACTTAAATAGGAGACTTCCAATTCCAGAATGACAGCAGAGATGCAAGCAGGCTTTATTATGCCCCATAGAAAATCCAAAACAAATAGCAGTCCTGAGGTTATCACCAGTTGAGTAAACCACAACTCAAGTAATGAGGATGAGTTAGTCTTGAGGGTCATTGAGAAGTAAAATTAAATAAATAAATTTGAACAGAGGTAAGAGAATCAGAGTTTCATATTTTCACATCCATTATGCCCCTCCCACCAATCTGCCTGGTGCCCACCATATATAAAATTTCCTCTGACTCATGGTCAGAGGAAAAAACTGACATAAGGGTCAACAACCAACTTCCTCACTATATTGAGTTCTTTAGGAGAACCGTCCATGCCTCAATCACAATAATTGCTGGAAGGAAAACATCCCTGAGGTTAGCCAAACACACAAAGGGAAGGTGAGACTATCATCCCCAGTCCTGAAAACTCTTCTCTATAAATTGGCTAAAGCAGACACCAAATGGGAGTGGCTGTTCAACAGCACACACTGCAGGAGGTACATTCATGGGTTTCCTGGGCATATAGCCACAAAAAAACAATAGTAACCAGGGAACCATGACATCCCCAAATGAAGAAAGCAAGAAACCACTACATCCTCAAGTTAACAAAGCAAGGAACCAGTGCCTGACCCTAATGATATAGTACTATGTGAGCTCTCTGATTAAGACATCAAAATAGCAATTATGTGCAAACTCAGTGATCTCCAAGATGTATCAGAAAAGCAATTCTGAAATTTACCAGGGAAATTTAACTGAGAAATTGAAATAATAAAAAATAGAAATCTTGGCTTGTACACGTAGCTCAGGGAGTAGGGGGCTAGCCACATACACCAAAGCTAGTGGTTCGAGCCTGGCCAGGGCCTGCTAAACAACAATGACAAATGCAACCAAAAAATAACTGGGTGTGTGGCACGCACCTGTAGTCCCAGCTACTCAGGAGGCAAGAGAATCACTTAAGCCCAAGAGTTGGAGGTTGCTCTGAGCTGTGATGCCACAGCACTCTACTGAGGGTGACATAGTGAGACTGTCTCAAAAAAAAAAAAAATAGAAATCTTAGAACTGAGAAATACATTTGCTGGACTGAAAAAGTGTATTGGGGGTTTTCAACAGCTGAGTGAAACAAGCAGAGTAGAGAATCAGTGAGCTTGAAGACAGTCCATTTGAAATTACCCAGTCAGAGGAGAAAAATGAGAAAAACAAAGAAAAATGAAGATTGCTTACAAGATGAAGACAATTACCTCAAAAGACCAACACTAAGAATTATCAATGTTTAAGAGAAATTTGAGAAAGAGCAAGAAGTAGAAAGCTTATTTAAAGAAATAATAATGGAAAACTTTCCAAATTTGAGAAAGATATAAATATCCACGTGCAAGAAAATCTGAAAGCACCAAACATATTTGACCCACATAAAACTACCTTAAGTCATATAGTAATCAAACTCTCAAAAATCAAGAACAAGAGAATCTTAAAAACTGCAAAAGAAAAGAAGCAAATAACATATAAGGAACTCCAAAGTTCCTAAAGTTTGTTCATGTGGCAAAAGACTTCTCAATCAATACCATACCGGCCAGGAAAGAGGAGATGATATTTTCAAAGTACTGAGAGAAAAAAAACTTCCCATCCAAGAATACTTTATCCAGCAACACTCTCCCTCAAATATGGAGAGACAACGTCTTTCCTAGACAAACATAATCTGAGAGAATTTACCTCCACCAGTCCCAACTTATAAGAAACTTTAAAGGGAGTTCTTCAATCTGAAAGAACAAAGCACTAACAGCAGAAAAAAAATACAGATATAAAACCACTGGTAGAAATAAATGCAGAGACACAGCCTGAATACTCTAATATACTGTAATTGCAGTATGTAATCACTTATAACTCTAGAATGAAATCTAAAAGACAGATATATCAAAACAAATACTAGCTACAACAACTTGTTAAGAGAGAGACATATATTATACAAATATGTAATATAGTTTGCTATGTAAAATGTTCTCCCATGTTTAATGCACACCCATGTTTTTGGTCCATACTTTCACGCAAATGCTGCTCCGGAAAATAACAGACTCTCAGTTGAGAGAAACATATTTGGGGAGGGTTAATGAAGATCATGTTTCCTCCCACAAATGCCTGGTCTATGAAGGCTGACCTTTCTCTACTCTCCTAGGAGGCCTTCCCACCCAGCCATGTTGTGGCTATGACTGAGTTGGCAATGTGTGGCCAGCATGTAGGAACTTCTGAGCCTGCTCGGCCTGTAAGGATCCCTGGGGCCTCCCAGTGTACTCTGCACAGCTAGGCCTCAAGCCTCGGCCTTCACCCTCCCAATTGCGGCTGACTTGCTGGCCCCACTCCTTTTCCTTACTTTGATTATGGCTCTCAGAAGAGGCCACTTCAACCCACTCCCATTGGAATCCAAATCCTCTTAGACTGGAACCTTGTACACCCAGTACACACAGTGGAATGCCTGTTGGTTCCCCTGCTCCTAACCCATAGT
>NW_003852429.1:1542356-1544425 GCF_000181295.1 Otolemur garnettii | reverse complement strand
CGTCTGGCGTGTGTGTGATTTAAAATACATTTTTATCTGTTTAAAATAACTTGTAAAAGATATTTTATTGTAAGATTCATAGTAACCATATGCAAAAAAGTATAATACATAACCTAAGAATAAGAGGCAATGATTGAGGCATACTACCAGAGAAAGTCCCTTCACAAAACATGACAATAAGAAAGAAGAAAAGAAGAAAAGAGTCTCAAAAAAGATAGAAAACAGGCAACAACATGGCAATTGAATGTAACACTAAATGTACTGGACTCAGTTCTCTAATTCAAAGACATAGATTGCCTGAATGATAAAGACAAAAGACCACAGACCCAACTATATGGAATGTAGAAGAAATCCACCTTGCCTGTAATGACACACATAGACTGAAAGTGAAAGGATGGGAAAAGATATTTCATCCAAATAGAAACCCCTCAAACAGGATTCACCTGTATTTATACTAGCTAAATTAGACTATAAGTCAAAGACTATCAAAAGAAATGAAGAAGATCACTGTATGATACTACATAAATGATAAAATGGTCAATAGAGAAGGAAGATACAGGAATTATAACATGTATATGTAACATGAAAAATAGAAACATGCATGGCTATATACTTTCTGGACAGCCCTTACATGCACTCAACACTGGCGCTCCGGAGTATACAAACCAAACATTAAAAGATGTAAAGCGAGAGATGGATTGCAATATAATAATAGCAGGGGACTTCTAACAACTCATTCTCAGTAATGGACAGATCAAGAAAATCAACAAGGAAGCACTGGAATTAAACTGTGTGCTAGAACTGATATTTACAGAACATGTCACCCAATTGCTACAGAATGCACATTTTTTTTTTTCCATTAGTACATGGAAACTTCTCCAGAACAGACCATATCTTAGGTTCAAAACAAGTCTTGAAAAATTTAAAAATGTCAAAATCACATCAAGTATCTTTTCTGATCATAATTGAATGAAACTAGAAATCAGTAATAAAAGGAAAATTTGAAACCTCACAAACACATGGAAATTAAACAACATACTCCCGAATCACCAATGGGTCAATGAAGAAATTGAAAAGGAAACCAAAAAATCTCTTGGAACAAATGAAAATAAAAATACAACATACATAAGTCTATGGATTTGAGCAAATATGGTACTAAAAGAGAAGTTTGTGGCAATAAATCCCTACCTCCAAAAAGTCCAAAGACTTTTTTTTTTTTTTTGAGACAGAGTCTCACTTTGTCACCCTAGATAGAGTGCTAGGGCATCACAGGTCACAGCAACCTCAAACTCTTGGGCTTAAGTGTTTCTCTTGCCTCAGCCTCCCAAGAAGCTGGGAGTACAGGCGCCTGCCACAACACCCTGCTATTTTTAGAGAAGAGGTCTCTCTCTCGCTCAGGCTGGTCTCAAACTTGTGAGCTCAGGCAATCCACCTGTGTCGATCTCCCACGGTGCAAAAAGTCCAAAGACTTGAACTAAGTGTTGCATCTCAAGGAGCTGAGAAAGCAAGAACAAACAAAACCTAAATTTAGTAGAATAAAAAAACAAACAAACAAAAAAAGATCAAAGAAATAAATGAAATTGAGACTAAAAAATATGGAAGATAACAAAATGAAAAGCTGTTTTTTTCTAAAAGATAAACAAAATTAATAAACCTTTAGCTAGACTAAGAATAATGAAAGGAGACCCAAATAAATAAAATCAGACATGGAAATGGAAACATAACTGAGACCACAGAATGTGAAGAATCATTAGAGGCTATTATGAAAACATAGAAAACCCAGAGGAATAAATTCCTAGACACATTCAACCTATTAAGATTGAACCATGAAGAAATATGAAATCTCACCAAACTAATAACAAGTGACAAGATAGAAGCTATAATACTATAAAACCTCCTATCACAGAAACTCCCGGGACCTGGTGGCTTTACTGCTGAATCCTATCAAAATTTAAAGAAATACTAATTCTACTTAAACTCTTTAAATAATCAAAGAGGAGAGAATACTGCCAAACTCATTCTATAAGGCCAGCAACATACGGATGCCCAAACCAAACAAGAACACAACA